>NC_090657.1:232699805-232979805 GCF_040937935.1 Hyperolius riggenbachi
ACCTAGGACACTGTTTCCGTTTGTATTGATGGCTGTTCTATATGAAAGCTATTACTTTACTAGCCTTTGCTGGGCTTTGATTTATCTTGTCTCCTCAGCCTATATTTATGAACCTTGGCATATTATAAACCCCTGTGAGCCACTCCATCCCTGTGTCTCTTCTGTACTGGAAAGCTTCTGCCTTTCCCTATTTCTGGCTAATGACTGCTTTACTGTTATTGTAAGGCGAAGTAGGTTCATTAGCCAGTAATTAGCAACACTCTGCTTAAAAACTTTTCCTGTATCCCAAATAAATGCTAACCATTGTTCTGTGTAAAGCAACTGATTACTTCACCTACCATGTGGCTTTGTTCTGCTCAGCAAGGGAATCTAGCTGCCCCTCCCCCATTAGTTCACCCATTTTACCAGCCTCCCTGCTGCTTCTATTCTTAAATGCCTGACATGGTACAGGGTAAAAAGCTAGCTAAATGATAGACTACGTACAGTAGAATCTCCTTGTAGTAAACTCCGTTATGGAAAGCACCAGCATATAGAGAAATCAATCCTCAGGACCTGACCATGCGGCCGGAGGATTATACAATGCATAGCTGATTTTGGTACAGCAACTCCAGATATGGTAGCCGATTGGGAAGGATCTTTGAAGTTTAAAACAAAGGGATTCTACTGTAGTAAGAAAAATAACAAACAAACACTTACCAGCCCTTGATCCTGCGAGAATGGAGACAAGTCCCCTCTGGGCGTTTCTTGTATCCTATTTGGGCAGAAAGAAAGAGCAGCTCTCCTGCTCTTGCTTATAATGCCTGGGGGAAGGTACCCCTTCAGGCACTCCACCTTTAATTCACACCTGAGCCGAATTGTGCCTGTTCAGTCCATCCCAGGCCCCGCCCAGTCATGCCCCTTTCGTTCCAGCTGTGCCTGAACTCTCGGGTTACTTATGTGTGGTTAGATCAGTGTAACGCTAAAACAGAATAAATACCAAGTTCTAAGAGAGTTCCATTGTATAGAGAATTGATCATTATGGACACCACAAACCCAGCACACAAAGCACTGAAGCTGCCCCCTGAATGCAGAGCGTATGTCTCTATCTCCCTACAGCGCCCTCTGCCTGGTTTACTTGAAGTCAGTGGCGTAGGGCCCGCGGTCGCAATGGTCGCCGTGGCGACCGGGCCCGGCTCCTGAAAAGGTGGGGGAGGGGCCCGGGGGGCCCATGTCCGTTTGGAGTGCGGCCCGTGCGCGCTATTGGGAGGGGGGGAGCCGCAGCCGGGGGGAGGGCAGCCCGACCTCTCCCTCCCTTCCTCTCCCCGGGGCCCCCCCCCTCAGATGCAGAGTGAGCGCGCATGGAAGCGCTGTAGGCAGAACTCACCTCCCTGCGTTCCAATCGCCGCTGATCTCCTCTCTGCATAGAAGCTGATACACACTGCTTCCAGCTAAACAGGAAGCAGTGTGTATCAGCATCTATACAGTGGGAGGAGATCACCGGCGCAGGGACGGAGGTGAGTCCTGCCTACAACGCTTCCGTGCGCGCTCACTCTGCATCTGAGGGGGGAGGGGCCCGGGGAGAGGAAGGGAGGGAGAGGTCGGGCTGCCCTCCCTGCGGCTGCGGCTCTCCCCTCCATATACAGCACCTACCTACCTGCCCTATCCCATCCTGGGGGGCAGCTACCTACCTATCCTATCCTGGGGGGCAGCTACCTACCCAATCTATCCTGGGGGGGCAACTACCTAATCTATCCTGGGGGGGGGCAGCTACCTCACCTATCCTGGGGGGGGAACTACCTAATCTATCCTGGGGGAGGGGGAAGCTACCTACCTAACCTATCCTGGGGGGGGGGGGGGGCAGCTACCTACCTAACCTATCCTGGGGGGGGGCAGCTACCTAACCTATCCTGGGGGGCAGCTACCTACCTAACCTATCCTGGGGGGGCAGCTACCTACCTAACCTATCCTGGGGGGGGGCAGCTACCTACCTAACCTATCCTGGGGGGGGGGGCAGCTACCTAATCTAACCTATCCTGGGGGGCAGCTACCTACCTAACCTATCCTGGGGGGGGGGGCAGCTACCTAATCTAACCTATCCTGGGGGGCAGCTACCTACCTAACCTATCCTGGGGGGGGCAGCTACCTACCTAACCTATCCTGGGGGGGGGGGCAGCTACCTAATATAACCTATCCTGAGGGGGGCAGCTACCTAACCTATCCTGGGGGGGCAGCTACCTAATCTATCGTGGGGGGGGGGGCAGCTACCTAACCTATCCTGGGGGGGCAGCTACCTACCTAACCTATCCTGGGGGGGCACCTACCTAATCTAACCTATACTGGGGGGCAGCTACCTATCTAACCTATACTGGGGGGCAGCTGCCTAATCTAACCTATACTGGGGGGCACCTACCTCATCTAACCTATACTGGGGGGCAGCTACCTCATCTAACCTATACTGGGGGGCAGCTACCTAATCTAACCTATACTGGGGGCCACCTACCTATCTAACCTATACTGGGGGCACTTACTTATCTAACCTGTATTCGGGGCACCTAGCTAGCCTATACAGGTGGCAACTATACTGGCTACCTATATTGGAGGCACCTACCTAACTAACCTATACTAGGAGGCACCTACCTATCTAACCTATGCTGGGGGCAACTATTTTGGCTACCTATATTAGAGGCACCCACCTAACTAACCTGTACTGGGGGCACCTATCTATCTAACTTATACCGGCGGCGCCTGCCTATCTAACCTATACTGGGGGCAACTATACTGGCTATCTATGCTGGAGGCACCTACCTGGCTAACCTATACCGGGGGCAACTATACTGGCTTACCTATGCCTGGCTACCTATATTGGGGGGACCTATAGCTGGCTATAGGGATTCAGATATGTGTGTGCGTCGGGTGTTGCCGGGGGAGGGGGGGGGGCTGTTGTTGACGGGGGGGGGGGAACATCCAGATTCCGCATCGGGGCCCAGAGGTTTGTAGCTACGCCACTGCTTGAAGTGCAGCTAAAGATAGATTTTTTTTTCTAAGTTTTATAGAGTATAGGGGAGAGTTAGAACCTCTGTGACGCTGTTTATTGCTGTCTGTGTCATCCCTGGAGATATCCCTCACTTCCTGTCACCTGTGGCATCCCAGGAAGTGATTGGATCTCTATGACAAGAGCTCAGGCAGGAGTATAGGCCACACAGAGGTTCTTCACACTGCTAAGAGAGCTGCATTTTTTTTTATCTGCATTCCATGTTGTGGGTGATGCAGAAAATCCATGGAGACACAGACAGCAATAAACAATTTAAAAACAGGAGTTATGATACCAGTTCCATCAAAGGAAAACAAAATTAGAAAATGACATTTTATCAGCAACTTTTTTTTCAGTCTATTGTTAGCAGCTATTATTGTATCTCCAAAACAATTTTTTTTTAGTGAGCTATAATTTTTCGGAATCCTTACATCTTGAAAATATATAAACAACTAACTTTGTGAGCTTTGGGGTCCTTGGCATCAATAATGTGATAATGGAAGCAGCTTAAATTTTCCAATTAAAATAAAACAACTTTTTTAAAACAACTTAAGGACCGGGGCTGTTATTGCAGATCTGCGCTGCGTGGGCTCTCCAGCCCGCAGCGCAGATCGTGTGCACGGCAGGGCGATCAGACTTCCCCCCTTTTTTCCCCACTAGGGGGATGACCTGCTGGGGGGGGGGGGTCTGATCGCCGCCGCTCCGTGTGGTTGAGCGGGGGGGGGGGGCTCTTCAAAGCCCCCCTCCGCAGCGTTTTCAGCGCTCCCTCCTTCCCCTTACCTCCCTCTCCCTCATTCAGCTGCGCAGGACAGATATCCGTCCTGCGCATTGTAGGATAGGCTTCAGCCTATCAAATGACGGCGATCCCCGGCCAATTAGAGGCCGAGGATCGCCGATCTGCCTTACGGCGCTGCTGCGCAGTAGCGCCGTATTGATGTAAACAGCGGGGATTTCTTCCCCGCGTGTTCACATTAGGCGTGCGAGCCGCGATCGGCGGCTCACACACTGTTCACGGAAACAGTCTCCGTGAACTGACATAGAAAGGCCGCTCGAACGAGCGGCAGTTTCCATGTAATAACCACTTAAACCCGCTGCCGCCTATCGGCGTTAGGCGGTCCTTAAGTGGTTTTTGAACCCCAGCCATCCAATGATCAACTGTAGCATGTTTGAGGCCTCTGATATTAACAGTGTAAGAATGGCAGCAATTTAAATATTACCCTTGAAAATCAATAGGTGAATTTTGATTGCTATTGCAGGCTCCACCCACTTTCCTAAATATTAATCCCAGTCACCCAGCAGTCTTCCAGTGACCAACTGTGGAAAGTTTGAGAACCCTGCCATTGACAGTGTAAGAATGGCTGTAATATACATTTTCCCATGTAAAAATGTGTTTGTTGTTGGCTCTGCGCACTTTTTCTAACCTTGACACACAGTCACTCAATGACAAAGTTTGTGAGCTTTGGGTTCCTTGGCATTGGTAATATTAGAATGGAAGCAGTTTATCAATTAAACAAATTTGATTGGCTATTTGTGGGTCTGTCCCTTTTCTGAATTTGAACACAAGTCACCAAATGACTGACTGTAGCAGGTTTGAGGTCTCCGCCATTAACCGTGGAAGAGTGGCAGCAATTTAAATAGTCCCTTTGAAAATGAATAGTTGAATTTTGATTGGATGTTGTAGGCTCCACCCACTTTGCTGAATATTAATCCCAGTCACATAGCAACCAACTGTGCCAAGTTTGGGAACCCTGCCATTAACAGTGTAAGAATAGCTGCAGTTTACATTTTCCCATGCAAAATGAATGGCTGAAATATGATTGGCTGTTTTATGCTCCTCCCACTTCCTGATTTTTTTTTATCTCGGTCACCAAGTGACCAACTGTGCCAAGTTTGGGGACCCTGACTTTATTACCGTGAGAATGGCAGCCTTTTACATTTTTTGCCATTGACAATGGAATTTAGTGGGTGAAATCTGATTGACTGTTGTGGCATTTCCCAGATGTACATGTACAGTGGGGGCACAAGACCCCCAGAACATATCATCCCAAGTAGCAAGGGATCTGTATACCAAGTTTTATTGAAACCAGTCAAGGCGTCGCACGCACGCACACACACACGCACGCACGCACACACACACACACATGTCCAATTTTATATGTACAGAAGAAAGATAGATATAGCATGTTGCAGAGAACAAGGCATTCAATGTGCAACCGACCAATGCAAAGTCTCAATCCCGCAGGACAGAGGCGAATTCTATTCAGTATGAAAGGGGCCTCACTGCACTGGGAGAGGAGTTGTCAGTGTTACACGCAAAGCAGACAGAGAATGCTGGGCAGTAAAGTAGAGGTGGAAGGGCCACCTGTGGAAGATGTAGGGTTGCAGAGGATTATGGGAAAGTGGACATAAGCAGCTTGACATCCCTCAACCCAGCTCCACCTCCACATACAACATGTAAATACAATCTACTATAAGACTAATTGTTGGGCCCAAAAAAACAAAAACAAAAAAGGAACAACCAATCAGACGTTACCCTTATCTTTGACACAAATATTGTGATTGGTTGCTTTGCACTACTCTCCCACATTATCCCCAGCTTTCTCTCCCCCATCATGATAAACAGTGCTGCAGTGTCAGCATTTCATGCTGTATATTTCTTACCTGTAGTCTCAGAGACCCGGACATATACGGATGGAGCGGGTTCATAATTGTGACCATCGACGCGGAGGTGGATCTTGTAGAAGCCGCTGTCCTCAGTCGTGATGGGACTGACTGCCAAGGAGCAGCTCCCGGATCTCACCAGGCGTCTCATCACCGCGGTACGCGGGTCATGATGGGTCACTGCGCCGTCATTCAGGTTAAGGAGAGCCCTGTACTCTCCCCCATTCTCAGGCACCATCCCCCACTCCATCTCCACGTTATTTTGGTTCGGTCTAACAGGAAAGCGACATGGGATCACAAGGCGTGACCCCGCGCTCACAGACATCTCCGCAGGGACCAAACTAATGGAGGTGACATCCACACCTGGAGGAAGGAAAGAGAGACAATGGTCAGTGGAATGCTTGTAGGAAATCATTCTAGAAGACTAAAACACAATAAACTGTCATTACTAGTAGAAAGTCCCACCCTCCCCTCAGGAAACAGGAAACATGGCCGCCCGCTAATCAGCAGAAATGTGGGCACTGCTGTAGGAGCCCATTGAACTACCAGCAATGTGGGGAAATGCAGATGCCTGCTAAATATCAGGCATTGGGCCATCTGCAAAGCAAAATATGGCTACAAATAACAGATGCTCAAGTTTCCCCACATTGCTGGTGATGGGCGCCTCCCATGAAAATCTGTTTTGACTCCACAAACTTTTCGTAACCTTCACACACAGTAACTCAATGAACAAGTTTGTGAGCTTTCGGGTTCCTGGCATCAAGATTGCATTCAGTTTATCCAGCAAAGAAATCTGATTGGCTTTTTGTAGCTCCCCCCTTTAGTGAATTTGAGCCCCAGTCAATGAACGACTGTAGCAGGTTTGAGGCCTCTGCCATTAACAGTGAAAGAATGGAAGCAGTTTCAATATTCCCCTTGAAAATCAATAGGTGAATTTTGATTGGCTGTAGTAGGTTCCACCCACTTTTTTGAATATTAATCCCAGTCACCCAGTGACCAACTGTGTCAAGTTTGAGAACCCTGCCATTAACAGTGTAAGAATGGCTGCAGTTTATATTTTCCCATGTAAAAGTTAGGTTTTGCTTCGCCCACTATTTCTAACCTTGACATACAGTCACTCAATGACCGAGTTTATGAGCTCTGGGGTCCCTGGCATTGATAAGTTGCATTTCCCCATTGAAATTAAACAAATCTGATTGGCTGTTTGTTGTCCGTCTGCACCCTTTTCAAAATTTAAAATGTGAAAATCAATAGGTGAATTTTGATTGGCTGTTGTAGGTTCCACCCACTTTTTTGAATATTAATCTCAGTCACCCAGTGACCAACTGTGTCAAGTTTGAGAACCCTGCCAATAACAGTGTAAGAATGGCTACAGTATACATTTTCCCATGTAAAAAATTTAGTTGTTGGCTCTGCCCTCTTTTTCAGACCTTGACACACACAATCCCTGTATAACCAAGGTTATGAGCTTTGTGGTCCTTGGCATCAACAATTTAAATTTTCCGACTGAAATTAAACAAATCTGATTGGCTGTTTGTGGCTCCACCCCCTTTTCAGAATGTGAATCCCAGTCACCCACTGACCGACTGTACCACGTTTGAGGCCTCTGCCATTAAGAGTGTAAGAATATGATAGATATAGCATGTTGCAGAGAACAAGGCATTAGATGTGCAACCAATGTGAAGTCCTAATCCCGCAGGACAGAGGCGAATTCTATTCAGTGTGAAAGGGGCCTCACTGCACTGGGAGAGGAGAATGCTGGGCAGTAAAGTAGAGGTGGAAGGTCCTCCTATGGAAGATGTAGGGTTGCAGAGGATTATGGGAAAGTGGACATAAGCAGCTTGACATCCCTCAACCCAGCTCCACCTCCACATACAACATGTAAATACAATGTACTGTCTATACGACTCATTGTTGGGCATAAAAAACAAACAAACAAAAAAAGGAACAACCAATCAGAAGTTACCCTTATTTTTGACACAAATATTGTGACTGGTTGCTTTGCACTACTCCCCCACATTATCCCCAGCTTTCTCTCCCCCATCATGATAAACAGTGCTGCAGTGTCAGCATTTCATGCTGTATATCGCTTACCTGAAGTCTCAGAGACGCTGACGTGTACGATCGGAGCGGGTTCATAAACGTGACCATCGACGCGGAGGTTGATCTCATAGAAGCCGCTGTCCTCAGTCGTGATGGGACTGACTGTCAGGGAGCAGCTCCCGGATCTCACCAGGCGTCTGATGACCGCGGTACGCGGGTCACGATGGATCACTGCGCCGTCATTAAGGTTAAGAAGAGCTCTGTACTCTCCCCCATTGTCAGGCACCATCCCCCACTCCATCTCCACGTTATTCTTGTTCGGTCTGGTGTTAAAGCGACATGGGATCACAAGGCGTGACCCCGCGCTCACAGCCATCTCCTCAGGGACCAAACTAATGGAGGTGACATCCACACCTGTAGGAAGGAAAGAGAGACAATGGTCAGTGCAATACTTGTAGGAAATCATTCTAGAAGACTAATACACAATAAACTGTCATTACTGGTAGAAAGTCCCACCCTCCCCTCAGGAAACAGGAAACATGGCCGCCCGCTAATCAGCAGAAATGTGGGCACTGCCGTAGGAGCCCATTAAAAAACCAGCAATGTGGGGAAATGCAGACGCCCGCTAAATATCAGGCATCGGGCCGTCTGCAAAGCAAAATATGGCTACAAATAACAGATGCTCAAGTTTCCCCACATTGCCGGTGATGGGCGCCCGTACATTAGCAGGATTATGTTTAGTGATGTGGTTAAGGTTAGTCATGTGGGGGTTGATGGTTAAGACTAGATTTGCATGGGAAGGTTAAGGTCAGCCGTCTGGGGGTTCGGTTGAGGTTAGATGTGGGGTTGGTGGTCAATGTAGCTGTGGGTGGAAGTGGTTCAAGTTAGGCATGGGTGGAAGTGGTAGAGGCTACCAGTGTTGGCAGGATGTCACCGCTATAACCCCCATTTACCAGCAGAACCATTTCAATGGGTTGGTGGTAAGGGGGTGGTTAAGGAGTGGGGGGGGGGATGTTGGTAAAGGCTACATGTTAATGGGGAGGTTAAGGTTAGCTGTGGAGATAAGCTTAGTTAAGGTTAGAGCATGGGGTGGATAAGGTTAGGTGTGGGGGGTAAGCTGTGGTTGGCCGGTGGTTTAGAATGGGCATGGGTGGAGCTGGTTAAGGTTATGTATCCAGGCGAGTGGTTAAGGTTAGGCATCGGTGGGGGTGGTTAAGGTTAGCTGTGTGGGGGGTGGTTAAGCTTAGGCATCCAGGGGCAGTGGTTGAGGTTAGGCATGGGTGGGGTGGGGTGTGGTTAAAGTTAGGCATGGGTGGGGGGGGCTAAGGTTAGGCAGGGTGGAGAGTGGTTAAGGTTAGGCATGGGTGGGGGGTGGTTAAGGTTAGGCATGGGTAAGGGGTGTTTAGGCATGGGTGGAGAGTGGTTGAGGTTAGGCATGGGTGGGGGGTGTTTAAGATTAGGCATGGGTGGAGAGTGGTTGAGGTTAGGCATGGGTGGGGGATGTTTAAGATTAGGCATGGGTAGAGAGTGGTTAAGGTTAGGCATTGGTGGGGGGTGTTTAAGATCAGGCATGGGTGCAGAGTGGTTAAGGTTAGGCATCCGGGGGGAGTGGTTATGGCCTGATCCCACTAACGCATTTGTGCGCAGTTGTGGCCGCTTTTCAGCAACACATCATGTTACAGATGCTGAAAAGTAGACAGAAGCAGATACTACTGAGCACAGCTGCGTTAGTGGGCTCAGGTCTTCAGGTTAGGTACCAGTGAAGGGAGGGTTCAGAGTGAGAGTAGGATTTGGTTTAGCTTTCGTAAAATATCAGCATGTATTACTAACATTTTACTGTCACTATTAGCACTGCAAGAGTAGAAAATCAGTAAATTTACTGATAATCTACTATTGGTGATTTCCAGGCGCCTTTTTTTATATATACTTCCCTTCCTCCCCTGCTACTAACCCTGGGAAATGTCCACTAAACTCCGCCCTCGCCATCCGCCATATGTTCATAAACCTCCTTACCTGAAGAGGGCTGAAGAAGGACTAGAAGTCCCACAACATGGAACAATCCACAAAGCATTTTGTCACACGAGGACAAAACAAAGATATCCTGCTCAACGTTAGCTGCTCACGCTGCTCACGCCAACACAAGACTGCCAGTCTGCTGGGCTGTGCTGCCCTTATATGGAGCTGCTGCTGTGATGTCATAATGGGCCACACCCTCTTGTGTTTCCTGGTCACCTGTGTTACCATAGCAACCACCCACAACACAACCCTCATCCTCCTGCAGCAGGAAACACAAGAGGGTGTGGCCCATTATGACATCACAGCAGCAGCTGCATCATATTATTATTATTATTTAGTATTTATATAGCTCCGACATATTACGCAGCGCTGTACAGTGTATATATATATATATATATATATATATATATATATATATATATATATATATATATATATATATATATATATATATGTATATATATATATCTTGTCACTAACTGTCCCTCAAAGGAGCTCACAATCTAATCCCCCCAGCAGACCGGCAGAAAATAGCATTTTTGATGAGAAAATTTGCATGCAACATTGTTCACGCAGCGTACCGGGTGAACTGTGAACATCGCATGAGGTGTAACATTGCTGTGTGACTTTTCGTGTTACAATGTGTCCATTATGTCGCACCGCAACGCCCCACTGCGAATGGGCGCCTATTTCCTAGTTTCCAAAATAGAATATAATCCAGGTGCCTGCTGTGTTGCAATATATTATATTATATATATTATGGAGACAAGGGGGGCGGGGACTATCCTAGAGGCAGGGAGGGAGGGAGGGAGGGGGGGGGGGGGACAGGCTGGTGAACCTACTATGGGCACCTACCTGGCTAATCTATATAAGGGGCAACTATGCTAGCTACCTATACTGGGGCAACTATACTAGCTACCTATACTGGGGCAACTATACTACCTATACTGGGGCAACTATACTTGCTACCTATACTGGGGCAACTATACTAGCTACCTATACTGGGGCAACTATACTACCTATACTGGGGCAACTATGCTAGCTACCTATACTGGGGCAACTATACTAGCTATACGGGGGCAACTATACTACCTATTCTGGGGCAACTATACTTTCTATCCTGGGGCAACTATACTAGCTACCTATACTGGGGGCAACTATACTACCTATTCTGGGGCAACTATATTAGCTACCTATACTGGGGCAACTATACTAGTTACCTATACTGGGGCAACTATACTACCTATACTGGGGCAACTATACTAGTTACCTATACTGGGGCAACTATACTACCTATACTGGGGCAACTATACTACCTATACTGGGGCTACTATACTTGCTACCTATATTGGGGCAACTATACTAGCTACCTATACTGGGGCAACTATACTACCTATACTGGGGCAAGTATACTAGCTACCTATACTGGGGCAACTATACTAGCTATACGGGGGCAACTATACCACCTATACTGGGGCAAGTATACTAGCTACCTATACTGGGGCAACTATACTAGCTATACGGGGGCAACTATACTACCTATACTGCGGCAACTATACTACCTATTCTGGGGCAACTATACTTGCCACCTATACTGGGGCAACTATACTAGCTACCTATACTGGGTGCAACTATACTAGCTACCTATACTGGGGGCAACTATACTTCCTATACTGGGGCAACTATATTAGCTACCTATACTGGGGCAACTATACTTTCTATACTGGGGCAACTATGCTAGCTACCTATACTGGGGCAACTATACTAGCTACCTATACTGGGGGCAACTATACTTCCTATACTGGGGCAACTATATTAGCTACCTATACTGGGGCAACTATACTTTCTATACTGGGGCAACTATACTACCTATACTGGGTGCAACTATACTAGCTACCTATACTGGGGCAACTATACTAGCTACCTATACTGGGGGCAACTATACTTCCTATATTGGGGCCACTATATTAGCTACCTATACTGGGGCAACTATACTTTCTATACTGGGGGCAACTATTCTACCTATACTGGGGCAACTATACTAGCTACCTACACTGGGGGCAACTATACTTCCTATATTGGGGCAACTATATTAGCTACCTATACTGGGGCAACTATACTTTCTATACTGGGGCAGCTATTCTACCTATACTGGGGCAACTATACTAGCTACCTACACTGGGGGCAACTATACTTCCTATATTGGGGCAACTATATTAGCTACCTATACTGGGGCAACTATACTTTCTATACTGGGGCAACTATACTAGCTACCTATACTGGGGGCAACTATACTTCCTATATTGGGGCAACTATACTAGCTACCTATACTGGGGGCAACTATATTAGCTACCTATACTGGGGCAACTATACTACCTATACTGGGGCAACTATACTAGCTACCTATACTGGGGCTATAGTGAAATATCAGTATGTATTACCAATATTTCCTATCATTATTAGCACTGCAAGAGTAGAAAATAGGTACAATTACCGATAATCTACTATTGTTGATTTCTAGGCGCCCTTTTTTCATATCCACCTTCCCTTCCTCCCCTGCTACTAACCCTGAGAAGTGTCCACTAAACTCCACCCTCGCCATCCGCCATATGTTCATAAACCGCCTTACCTGAAGAGGGCTGAAGAAGGACTAGAAGTCCCACAACATGGAACAATCCACAAAGCATTTTGTCACACAAGGACAAAACAAAGATATCCTGCTCAACGTTAGCTGCTCTCGCTGCTCACGCCAACACAAGACTGCCAGTCTGCTGGGCTGTGCTGCCCTTATATGGAGCTGCTGCTGTGATGTCATAATGGGCCACACCCTCTTGTGTTTCCTGGTCACCTGTGTTACCATAGCAACCAGCCACAACACAACCCTCATCCTCCTGCAGCAGGAAACACAAGGGGGTGTGGCCCATTATGACATCACAGCAGCAGCTGCATATAAGGGCAGCACAGCAAACCGGCAGAAAATAGCATTTTTAAAGCGAAAATGACTTTGGGGAAAATTTGCACGCAACATTGTTCACCATCACTGTTAATGCGCGTGTTATGTGGTAATGTACGATATGCAGTGGGCAGGGCTGCCGCACACCGTTAGATCGCAGCATATCGGGTGAACTGTGAACATCGCATGAGGTGTAACATTGCTGTGTGACTTTTCGCGTTACAATGTGTCCATTATGTCGCACCGCAACGCCCCACTGCGAATGGGCGCCTATTTCCTAGTTTCCAAAACGGCCCCGAGCGGGAGCAGGGGCTGCAGGCCCTATTGTTACGCCAGTGATATACACTATATATATATATATATATATATATATATATATATATATATATATATATATATAGATTTTTCAGGTTTTCGCTGTAAAAATAGTTTCAGTAAAAATATAGTTTTTCTTTATTGTCACGCTTTTTATGATTTTTCCCGGTAAAAATATTGTTTTCCGCGCTTTCGTGGTAAAAATAGCGATTTTTCACGTTTTAATGAAAAATGCAAAAATACAACTATTTTGTGTGGAAATTTCTCAAAATTGAAAATCGCATTTTTAAAGCGAAAATTCCCAATTGGCGAGCAGCGCTGCTCACTATGTAACCTTAGGCCTTGAGATGGGATTGGTGAAGCCCCCAGTGCTACAGTCACTGCAATAAAAGCATAAAAACCACAAGAAGTGAGCTCAGGCGGGCTCTCAGCAGGCAGATATGCCCTATGCAGCTCTGTACAGAGTATACAGTGGCTTGCAAAAGTATTCGGCCCCCTTGAAGATTTCCACATTTTGTCACATTACTGCCACAAACATGAATACATTTTATTGGAATTCCACGTGAAAGACCAATACAAAGTGGTGTACACGTGAGAAGTGGAACGAAACTCATACATGATTCCAAACATGTTTTACAAATAAATAACTGCAAAGTGGGGTGTGCGTAATTATTCGGCCCCCTGAGTCGATACTTTGTAGAACCACCTTTTGCTGCAATTACAGCTGCCAGTCTTTTAGGGTATGTCTCTACCAGCTTTGCACATCTAGAGACTGAAATCCTTGCCCATTCTTCTTTGCAAAACAGCTCCAGCTCAGTCAGATTAGATGGACAGCGTTTGTGAACAGCAGTTTTCAGATCTTGCCACAGATTCTCGATTGGATTTAGATCTGGACTTTGACTGGGCCATTCTAACATATGGATATGTTTTGTTTTAAACGATTCCATTGTTGCCCTGGCTTTATATTTAGGGTCGTTGTCCTGCTGGAAGGTGAACCTCTGCCCCAGTCTCAAGTCTTTTGCAGTCTCCAAGAGATTTTCTTCCAAGAATGCCCTGTATTTGGCTCCACCCATCTTCCCATCAACTCTGACCAGCTTCCCTGTCCCTGCTGAAGAGATGCACCCCCAGAGCATGATGCTGCCACCACCATATTTGACAGTGGGGATGGTGTGTTCAGAGTGATGTGCAGTGTTAGTTTTCCGCCACAAATAGCGTTTTGCATTTTGGCCCAAAAGTTCCATTTTGGTCTCATCTGACCAGAGCGTCTTCTTCCACATGGATCAGTTAAAAATGGCGCCCAGCACCGATAGATAAAAACGGCGCACCATTGACTTACATTACGAAACGATATTTATCGTTTTAAATGTTAAAAAATGGCGCCGACCTTTTGAACGAAATTTATCGTTTTAAAACTTTTTTTGTTTGTCCTGCCTGAACGATATTTATTATCTTTTTAACCCCTGCTTTGCTGCCGTTTTGAAAATATCTGCCCGCCGGCTTTAATGTTTAATAGCAAAGCCCCCTTAAACGCTAAAAACACTAAATTTGCAGGGAATGTTAAGAAAAAAATTGTGAACAAGAAATTTTTTTTTTTCAAAAAGACCTTATAGTTTTTGAGAAAATCGATTTTGAATGTTCTCCTTCTGACCGTGGGAAAAGCCCGCCGACTTTAGCGGTTAATAGCAAAGCCCCTTTAAATGCCAGAAACACCAAATGTGTAGGGAAATGTTAAGAAGAACAGTGGGAACAAGAAGAAATTTTTTTTTTCAAAAAGACCTTATTGTTTTTGAGAAAATCGATTTTAAATCTTCAAAGAGATAAATTATCCATTTAAATCGCGTAATGACTTTTCTGCGGAAACAATTCCGCCAACTTTAGCAGTTAATAGCAATGTCCCCTTAAATCCTAGCAACACCAAATTTGCAGGATATGTTAAAAAGATACTGGGAATTTAAACAATATTTAAAAAAAAACTATAAGGTCTTTTTGAAAAAAAAATGTCTTCTTGTTCCCACTGTTCTTCTTAACATTTCCCTACACATTTGGTGTTTCTGGCATTTAGAGGGGCCTTGCTATTAACCGCTAAATTCGGCGGGCGTTTAATTTTCCCACGGTCAGAAGGAGAATATTCAAAATCGATTTTCTCAAAAACTATAAGGTCTTTTTGAAAAAAAAATGTTTTTCTTGTTCACAATTTTTTTCTTAACATTCCCTGCAAATTTGGTGTTTTTAGCGTTTAAGGGGGCTTTGCTATTAAACATTAAAGCCGGCGGGCAGATATTTTCCAAACGGCAGCAAAGCAGGGATTAAAACGATAAATATCGTTCAGGCAGGATTAAAAAAAAAAAATTAAAAATAATAAAAATAAATTTTGTTCAAAAGGTCTGCACTGTTTTAACCTTTAAAACGATAAAGTGTAGAGAAACCGAGAGCCCAATATAGTGTAGTATGTTAAGCATAAATGAAGTAAAGGTTATCGTGAGAAAATTATACTCACAAACATGGGTTACCACACAGGCAACCACTGTATAGGCAGGTGAGGAGATTAGACCTGTCCTCGCTCAGGGATAAGAAGTCGCTCTCTGTAGATGCGAAAGGGGGTAGATCACCCCTCCACCAGGGGTGGACACGGTATAGCAGTAGGAGAACAGAGGCGCCAGCAGGATAAAAGTGGATAAAAACTTTAAAATTTGCTGGGAGGAAGCGGTGGACTTACCTCCATAAAGCAGACACGAAAGACTGTCTGAATAGTAGTCACATTTATTAATTAGTACCCCAAAACAGTGCAACGCGTTTCGCAGGCCCAGCCCGCTTCATCAGGCAATAAACATGGGGACAAGACAGAATTTCAGCAATAGCCAGTGTAGCGCCTCAGTGGGGCGCTCACTGAGGCGCTACTTCTCCTACTGCTTTAAAACGATAAATATCGTTTTAAACACATATCGGGCAGAAGGGGGCGCCATTATTTAGCCTGCGCCATTTTTCACTGGACCCTCTTCCACATGTTTGCTGTGTCCCCCACATGGCTTGTGGCAAACTGCAAACGGGACTTTTTAGGCCCGGTTCACACTTGCGGTTTTGTAAAAACCAGAACGGATGTCCGGACCGCACCGGTTCCTATCCGGATCAGGTCCGGATCCGGTCCGTTTGCATCCGTTTTCCGTGCGGTATGAACACGGTTGCGGTCCGGATCCGGTTTCTTAAAGAGATAACAACCTGTAAATACCTGGGGTCTGGGAGGTCAGCAGAAGCTCTGGGGTCATTGTTGGAGACAGGTGGACGTGTGGAGACCATCCGTGGATACAGAGACTGCAGTTGGGACCATGGATCCAGTCATTTTTTACTCGTATTACCTGGGAATTCTCTCCTTCCTGTTGTTCACCTACTACTATGTGGGGAGAAGGCCTCACCTCCTCGTTATCAGACATATCATCAGACATGTTGCTGCCAAAGAGCTCCAGCATGAAATCCCTGCTGCTCCACTCTGTGAACGCTGGGCCCATGTGGTCCCCATCCAAAATGGCCACTAGAAAAAGCATAGGAAGTGGGGTAGAACGTCCGGTTTTTATAGCCAGTGTGTTGTGCGCTCTCCGGTTCTCATTGCTTTGTATTGGCCGGATGCAACAGTCAGGCTCCGCTCCGGATACGTCTGCCGGAGGAGCCGGACCAAAACATAGCGCATGTTGGATCTTATGCCGGAGTCCGGATCCGGTCCGGACGAAACGGACGCATGTGAACGGACGCATAGACTTTCATTGCTATGCCGTGCCTCCGTTCCGCATGCGGTCCGGCTCCGGCACGGCGATTCCGGACGGCGACCGCTAATGTGAACCAGGCCTTATGCTTTTCTGTTAACAATGGCTTTCTTCTTGCCACTCTTCAATAAAAGCCAACTTTGTACAGTGCATGACTAATAGTTGTCCTATGTACAGATTCCCCCACCTGAGCTGTAGATCTCTGCAGCTCGTCCAGAGTCACCATGGGCCTCTTGACTGCATTTCTGATCAGCGCTCTCTTTGTTCGGCCTGTGAGTTTAGGTGGACGGCCTTGTCTTGGTAGGTTTACAGTTGTGCCATACTCCTTCCATTTCTGAATGATCACTTGAACAGTGCTTTGTGGGATGTTCAAGGCTTTGGAGATCTTTTTGTAACCTAAGCCTGCTTTACATTTCTCAATAACTTTATTCCTGACCTGTATGGTGTGTTCTTTGAACTTCATGGTGTTGTTGCTCCCAAGATTCTCTTAGACAACCTCTGAGGCCGTCACAGAGCAGCTGTATTTGTACTGACATTAGATTACACACAGGCGCACTCTATTTAGTCATTAGCACTCATCAGGCAATGTCTATGGGCAACTTACTGCACTCGGACCAAAGGGGTCTGAATAATTACGCACACCCCACTTTGCAGTTATTTATTTGTTAAAAATGTTTGGGATCATGTATGATTTTCGTTCCACTTCTCACGTGTACACCACTTTGTGTTGGTCTTTCACGTGGAATTCCAATAAAATTGATTCATGTTTGTGGCAGTAATATGACAAAATGTGGAAAACTTCAAGGGGGCCGAATACTTTTGCAAGCCACTGTATATTGTCACTTACCTGTCCCTCAGAGGAGCTCACAACCTAATCCTTACCATAGTCTTACGTTTATGTATGTATCGTGGTCTAGGGCCAATTTAGAGGTAAGCCAATTAAAGGACACCCGAGGCGAAAATAAACTAATGAAATAAACAATTGTATCTATCTTCCTTCTCCTAAAAATAACTTTTTTAAGATATTCCACAGTTTTATTTTATGTTTAAATCTACTTTTTGAGTTTCAACTGTTTTATTGTTTTTGCTCAATGTCACATTCATTGACATATGCCAGAGATAAAATCTATTAATTATTAACCCTTTTTATCTCTTTCCTGCTCTCAGAAACCATTTTCTGCTAGGAAAGTGTTTTATAGTTGGAATTTCTTATCAGTGAGGGTCACACTGTCGTCACTTCCTGTCAGGAGTCAGGACTAAGTCAGCCACTTACATACCTGATATTTAACTCTTTCAGACAGAGAAAGAAAGAAAAAGGAACATAGCATAGTCATTTGTGTGCTAGGCACCGTACATACCCATGTCTATCTCATCATGTCACCTTTGGTATCCTTTAACTTATCTGTATGGTTTTGGGATGTGGGAGGAAACCAGAGTGCCCTGAGGAAACCCATGCAGACACAGGGAGAACATACAAACTCCTTGCAGATGTTGACCTGGCTGGAATATGAACCAAGGACCCAACGCTGCAAGGCAAGAGCGCTAACCACTACGCCACCGTGCTGCCCACTACGCAAATGACTAATGATTAATGTCCGTTGTTAAAGGGGAACTGAAGAGAGAGGTATATGGAGGCTGTCATGTTTATTTCCTTTTAGACAATACCAGTTGCCTGGCAGCCCTGCTGATCCTCTGCCTCTAATACTATTAGTCATAGCCCCTGAACAAGCATGCAGCAGATCAGGTGTTTCAGTGGTTCAGACTTATAAGTCTGATCTGACAAGACTAGCTGCATGCTTGTTTCTGGTTTTAATCAGATACTACTGCAGAGAAATAGACCAGCAGGGCTGCCAGGCAACTGGTATTGATTAAAAGGAAATAAACATGACAGCCTCCATATACCTCTCTCTTCAGTTCCCCATTAAATGTCCAATTTCAAATAGGTAAATTAGACCAAGAGTATCAGTAAATGTCCAGCGTGTGATCTCTATCACTGGGGTCCAGTGAAAAGTCAAACAGCAATAAGGTTGCTCCACTATTCCCAGAGGCGTATCTGGGTAATAAGGCGCCTATGGCAAACACTGAAAGTGCGCCCTCCCACTCCTTTTTCTCTTGAAGGGTGGCTAGGTTAGTGTGCAGAGTGGGTGGATAGATGAAGGGTGGCTGGGTCTAGGTGAAGGGTGGCTGGGTCCGACTACAGGGTGGCTGGGACAGGGTTGCTGGGTCTGGGTACAGGGTGAGTCTGCATGCACGGTGGCTTGGGCAGGTTGAAGGGGGGCTGGGTGGGTGGCTAGATGAAGGGTGGCTGGGTGCAGGGTGGGTGGCTAGATGAAGGGTGGCTGGGTGCAGGGTGGCTTGGTGCAGGGTGAAGAGTGGTTGGATGCAGGGTGGCAGGGTGCAGAGTGGCAGGGTGAAGGGTGGCTGGGTGCTGGGTGAGGGGTGGCTGGGTAAAGGGTGGCTGGGTGCATGAAGGGTGGCTGGCTGCTGGGTGCAGGGTGGATGGGTGAAGGGTGGCTGGGTGCTGGGTGAATAGTGGCTGGGTGCAGGGTGACTGGGTGCAGGGTGAGTCCGGCCTATGTATACTGGCCAATATCAGGATCACTCATCTGTGTTAATGCCAGGTGGTGCTTTACCTATGTCTTCTAACATTAATTCTGGGTATCTTTTGCCATCTACTGATCATGTTTTGTCTATTCAAGCTGTTGAAACTGCACGGTCACCTGATCAGCCTGCCAATGCAGATGTGGATTTGTCTTCTAATGACACTGTGTAGAATGAAATAGCTTTCGGCTCTTCAGAGGTGTCTTCTAGACAGACTGACAATGTCAGTGCACCAGATTACAATTTTGATCCTAATATAAATTTAAATACCTTTGGTGACCTCTTGCAAGACTCCGATCGCAAAAATAAGTTCATGTCGGTTTTTTCAGGTGACAGTAATGCAGTTAGCCTGCAACCAGAACTTACATTACATTCTTTGTGCACCACATTGGAGTGCCTGATGGATAAGGAGGTGCGCTTGTGGTGGGACGTCACCAGTTTAAAACATTACATTAGTAAGGGCATCATCCCTAGGGGCTTAAGAGTTAAAAAAATCCCCACCACAATCTATTCGGACAAATTTGTCATAGAGTGGAACCATTAATCTTGCCCCTTTCCTCTTTTCTCACCCTCTCTGGGGATCCAGGTTTTCTCTCCTTCTCTCCGTTTCTGTGTGGCCCTTCTTCTTGGGCAATTGGAGGTACATTGTTTTTCTAGAGATGATTTTTTACATTTAGATTAACTTTTTAATTTGTTTATTAATCTTTGACATATTGTATAATTTTCTTATGTATCTATGTATTATGCACATTTGTACATGTCTCCTTTAAGGTGAAGGCTGTTTTGAGGTATGGGGTGGAGCTTGATCTTCTCCCACCTACATAAAGCCTTCCCCTTGCAGGTTCACTTTTAACTATGACTAAGGGCAGATTGTAAGCCCGACACGCGTCAGTTGAACCCTGTGGTTTTATTGCTATGCAACATGGAATTTTTTGAATAAAGAAAAAACAGCATTTTTCTACCAGCACCTGGTCTGCGGATCCTTCTGTGTACATTTGTGGACTGGCTTGGCTCTTTTGATCCTGCACCTGCTGGCTAGTCCCTAGGGGGTAGAGCGTTCTGAACTTTTCTATTGCCCAGATGTTCATTGGTCATGTTACTTAGTTGGGGTCCTGGAGTGTTGCGTAGTCGTTTCCAATCCAGGATTGATTCATTTTAATTTGAGTCAGACGGTCTGCATTTTCTGTGGAGAGGCGGATACGCCGATCTGTGACGATGCCTCCGGCAGCACTGAAACAGCGTTCCGACATAACGCTGGCTGCCGGGCAAGCCAGCACCTCTATTGCGTACATTGCCAGTTCGTGCCAGGTGTCTAGCTTCATGCCCGGTTTCAGGTCCAGCCACAAATCCGTCTGTTCCTTTATTCCCCTCCAAATCTCCTCCCCTGTGTGCTGCTTATCCCCAAGGCAGATCAGCTTCAGCAACGCTTGCTGACGCATGCCAACAGCTGTGCTGCACTGCTTCCACGATCCTACTGCTGCTGGTGCTGGGTTAGCGTTTCCGGATGAGGTACAGCTTTGAGATGCGTTGGAGGAGAAGGAGTCAGAGAGGTAGGTGCTGCTGTTGTTATCCAGTGGGAGGGACGGCGGTGCAGCTGTTTGCGGCGTGGGCAAAACCCGCGCCGTAGCAGGTGAGGAATCGCTGCCAGGCTCCACAAGGTTCACCCAGTGCGCGGTAAGGGAGATGTATCGACCCTGGCCGAACGCACTCGTCCAGGTGTCAGTGGTGAGGTGAACCTTGCAGGCAACGGCATTCTTCAAGCTTCGGGTTATTTAGCTGACCACGTGCTCATGCAACTCAGGCACTGCAGAACGCGCAAAGTGGTAGCGGCTGGGAACCACGTAACGTGGGATGGCCACTGACATCATGCCCTTGAAGCTGTTTGTCTCCACCACTCGATATGGCAGCATTTCGCAGGCCAGAACCTTGGCTATGCTGGCTGGCTGTTACTGCCACGGCCCGGGGGTCATTTGCTGGCAATTTCCTCTTGCGCTCAAACATCTCAGAGACAGACAACTCAACCGTAGGGCTGCACACCGAAGGGCTGTTGGTTGTTGTGTTTGATGAACACTGGGAGACCTCAAGAGCACTAGTCCGGAAAGTGACAGTGTCAGCATCGTCTGATGTTTGTGAATGTTGTGAACCACGCAATGGCTGGGCTACTGCTGCTGCTGAGGCGGGTCTGGTGGTGAGTCTGGTGAACCCAAGGGAGGCAGTGTTGCTGGTGGTACCCTGTCCTGCCGCGTTTGCCCACAGAGTGGGATGTTTGGATAGAATGTGGCGGCTCATGCTGGTGGTGGAGAGGTTGTTAATACTTTTCCCCCTGCTCAGGCGGGTCTTGCACACCTTGCAAATCGCCATGGTAACATCCTCAGTGCAGTCTTCAAAGAAAGCCCAGACTTTGGAGCACCTGCCTTGCCGGCGATTTCTGTTTGCGCCTCTTTTGCCTCTCACTTGAACTTCCATGCTTGCGGTGCCTGAAATTGGGCGCCGCCTACCTTGTGGCACAAGGCGAATTCGTGCAGCAGTGGGTTCCTCAACAGACTCATCTGTGCTGCTGCTACGACGGCGATGTTCTCGTTCACAAACAAAATCTGGGTCTATGTCCACATTGTCCATACCCTCCTCTTCCATCTCCCCAAACTCGTCATATGTCATTGTGGGGGGCCGCCGCCGTGGAGTAGAGCTCCCCAGAACAACCTCTGCGCAGCTCACTCCAATGTCGTCTGGTTATCTGGCAGTTGTGTGCGTGGTGTCGCTGCCGGTTGTGTCAGCTTTGTGCCCACTGGCTCCTTGTAACTGGCTGAGGACTCGGACCTCGTGCGTGATGTGCTGGTGCTGCTTAACCTACTGCTGGACGCTTGAGAGGTCATCCAAGTAATTATCTGGTCCTGTTCTTTTGGATCTGTGAGGGTTGTTGTCCTGGACAACATGGGCGGTATTGAGTGGGTTTTCTTGGGTGCTCCCCTGTGGCCTGTACGTGAACCGTCAGGGGAAACACCTCTTCCCTTGCCCCTCCCTCTTTCACCGGATTTCTTCCTCATTTCACTTATCCTTAAAGTACACGCTGACTGGCAGCAGTACAGTGGCAGTACAGAAATGCTATACAGTGGTGGGTGAGCGGTGTACCACTATTGTCAGCAGCGACACAGAGCACAATGCTATACAGTGGCGGGTGAGCGGTGTACTACTGTTCCCAGCAGACACAGAGTGGAAGTAAACACAATGCTATATAGTGTGGCTGAGCCGTGTACACAGAGTGGCATTAAACACAATGCTATATAGTCTGCTATATAGTCACCCCGAACAGGGTGATGTTCTGCAGAACCCGAACAGTGGCAAACACTGTTCGCCCAACACTACTGGGAGGGAACGCAGATTTTAGTACCTAAACACACGATACAACATGTTTTCCGGGGTCAGACTCTAAGGCACATACAGATGGTCCCGATCATCATCCTCATCATACAACTCTTCTCCTGAGTCTGACCCACCCACCACCTCTGCCACCCCAACATCCCCAGACACAGACCCCTCATCGTCCTCAACATTAACTTGGGATGCTGGCTTGAGCCAGACCTCCTCCTCCACATCAGGCCCCATCATCTCCTCAATGGCAGCCCTCATTAATCGCTCTGGCGACGGACCGATGGACACAACGTTCTCCTCCGGGGAGGGCTGCTGCTGACCACTGGCTGCTGGGGTGGATGTTATAGCTTGCGTGGGGCGTTGGCTGTTGCTGTTGTTGGGAGTGCTGCTCACAGCGGAGGTCTCTGGGGAACTCATGTTGAGCTCATATAGTGGTTGACGGTGAGTGGAGTATTACTGATCCCAGCAATATACACACTGACTGGCAGAGTACGCAATGCTATATAGTGTGGCTGAGCGGTGTACACAGAGTGGCAGTAAACACAATGCTATATAGTCTGGCTGAGCGAGCGGTGTACTACTGTTCCCAGCAGAATCAGAGTGGCAGTAAACAATGGTATATAGTCTGGCTGAGCAGTGTACACAGAGTGTCAGTAAACAATGGTATATAGTCTGGCTGAGCGGTGTACACAGAGTGTCAGTAAACAATGATATACAGTCTGGCTGAGCGGTGTACACAGAGTGTCAGTAAACAATGGTATATAGTCTGGCTGAGCGGTGTACACAGAGTGTCAGTAAACAATGGTATATAGTCTGGCTGAGCGGTGTACACAGAGTGTCAGTAAACAATGGTATATAGTCTGGCTGAGCGGTGTACACAGAGTGTCAGTATACAATGGTATATAGTCTGGCTGAGCGGTGTACACAGAGTGTCAGTAAACAATGGTATATAGTCTGGCTGAGCGGTGTACACAGAGTGTCAGTAAACAATGGTATATAGTCTGGCTGAGCGGTGTACACAGAGTGTCAGTAAACAATGGTATATAGTATGGCTGAGCGGTGTACACAGAGTGTCAGTAAACAATGGTATATAGTCTGGCTGAGCGGTGTACACAGAGTGTCAGTAATCAATGGTATATAGTCTGGCTGAGCGGTGTACACAGAGTGGCAGTAAACACAATGCTATATATAGCGTGGCTGAGCGAGGTGCACAGTGGCAGTACACACAATGCTATATAGTCAGGCTAAGCCGTGTACACAGAGTGTCAGAAAACACAATGCTATATATAGCGTGGCTGAGCGAGGTGCACAGTGGCAGTACACACAATGCTATATAGTCAGGCTAAGCCGTGTACACAGAGTGTCAGAAAACACAATGCTATATATAGCGTGGCTGAGCGAGGTGCACAGTGGCAGTACACACAATGCTATATAGCCAGGCTAAGCCGTGTACACAGAGTGTCAGAAAACACAATGCTATATATAGCGTGGCTGAGCGAGGTACACAGTGGCAGTAAACAATGCTATATATATAGTGTGGCTGAGCGAGCGGTGTACTACTGTTCCCAGCAGCGACACACAATGACTGGGGGGGACCCTGGCTAGCGTGGCTGGAGAGCGAACTACCCTGCCTGCCTACCCAAAGCTAAACCCACAGAGAAATGGCGGAGATATGACGTGGTTCGGGTATTTATGTACCCGAACCACGTGACCGTTGGGCCAATCGGAGCGCGTTCGGGCCCGAACCACGTGACCCGTTCGGCCAATCACAGCGCTAGCCGAACATTCGGGGAACGTTCGGCCATGCGCTCTTAGTTCGGCCATGTGGCCGAACGGTTTGGCCGAGCACCGTCAGGTGTTCGGCCGAACTCGAACATCACCCGAACAGGGTGATGTTCTGCAGAACCCGAACAGTGGCAAACACTGTTCGCCCAACACTACTGGGAGGGAACGCAGATTTTAGTACCTAAACACATGATACAACATGTTTTCCGGGGTCAGACTCTGAGGCACATACAGATGGTCCCGATCATCATCCTCATCATACAACTCTTCTCCTGAGTCTGACCCACCCACCACCTCTGCCACCCCAACATCCCCAGACACAGACCCCTCATCGTCCTCAACATTAACTTGGGATGCTGGCCTGAGCCAGACCTCCTCCTCCACATCAGGCCCCATCATCTCCTCAATGGCAGCCCTCATTAATCGCTCTGGCGACGGACCGATGGACACAACGTTCTCCTCCGGGGAGGGCTGCTGCTGACCACTGGCTGCTGGGGTGGATGTTATAGCTTGCGTGGGGCGTTGGCTGTTGCTGTTGTTGGGAGTGCTGCTCACAGCGGAGGTCTCTGGGGAACTCATGTTGAGCTCATATAGTGGTTGACGGTGAGTGGAGTATTACTGATCCCAGCAATATACACACTGACTGGCAGAGTACGCAATGCTATATAGTGTGGCTGAGCGGTGTACACAGAGTGGCAGTAAACACAATGCTATATAGTCTGGCTGAGCGAGCGGTGTACTACTGTTCCCAGCAGAATCAGAGTGGCAGTAAACAATGGTATATAGTCTGGCTGAGCAGTGTACACAGAGTGTCAGTAAACAATGGTATATAGTCTGGCTGAGCGGTGTACACAGAGTGTCAGTAAACAATGGTATATAGTCTGGCTGAGCGGTGTACACAGAGTGTCAGTAAACAATGGTATATAGTCTGGCTGAGGGGTGTACACAGAGTGTCAGTAAACAATGGTATATAGTCTGGCTGAGCGGTGTACACAGAGTGTCAGTAAACAATGGTATATAGTCTGGCTGAGCGGTGTACACAGAGTGTCAGTATACAATGGTATATAGTCTGGCTGAGCGGTGTACACAGAGTGTCAGTAAACAATGGTATATAGTCTGGCTGAGCGGTGTACACAGAGTGTCAGTAAACAATGGTATATAGTCTGGCTGAGCGGTGTACACAGAGTGTCAGTAAACAATGGTATATAGTATGGCTGAGCGGTGTACACAGAGTGTCAGTAAACAATGGTATATAGTCTGGCTGAGCGGTGTACACAGAGTGTCAGTAAACAATGGTATATAGTCTGGCTGAGCGGTGTACACAGAGTGTCAGTAAACAATGGTATATAGTCTGGCTGAGCGGTGTACACAGAGTGTCAGTAAACAATGGTATATAGTCTGGCTGAGCGGTGTACACAGAGTGGCAGTAAACACAATGCTATATATAGCGTGGCTGAGCGAGGTGCACAGTGGCAGTACACACAATGCTATATAGTCAGGCTAAGCCGTGTACACAGAGTGTCAGAAAACACAATGCTATATATAGCGTGGCTGAGCGAGGTGCACAGTGGCAGTACACACAATGCTATATAGTCAGGCTAAGCCGTGTACACAGAGTGTCAGAAAACACAATGCTATATATAGCGTGGCTGAGCGAGGTGCACAGTGGCAGTACACACAATGCTATATAGCCAGGCTAAGCCGTGTACACAGAGTGTCAGAAAACACAATGCTATATATAGCGTGGCTGAGCGAGGTACACAGTGGCAGTAAACAATGCTATATATATAGTGTGGCTGAGCGAGCGGTGTACTACTGTTCCCAGCAGCGACACACAATGACTGGGGGGGACCCTGGCTAGCGTGGCTGGAGAGCGAACTACCCTGCCTGCCTACCCAAAGCTAAACCCACAGAGAAATGGCGGAGATATGACGTGGTTCGGGTATTTATGTACCCGAACCACGTGACCGTTGGGCCAATCGGAGCGCGTTCGGGCCCGAACCACGTGACCCGTTCGGCCAATCACAGCGCTAGCCGAACATTCGGGGAACGTTCGGCCATGCGCTCTTAGTTCGGCCATGTGGCCGAACGGTTTGGCCGAGCACCGTCAGGTGTTCGGCCGAACTCGAACATCACCCGAACAGGGTGATGTTCTGCAGAACCCGAACAGTGGCGAACACTGTTCGCCCAACACTAGGCTAGATGAAGGGTGGCTGGGTGCAGGGTGGGTGGCTAGATGAAGGGTGGCTGGGTGCAGGGTGGCTTGGTGCAGGGTGAAGAGTGGTTGGATGCAGGGTGGCAGGGTGCAGAGTGGCAGGGTGAAGGGTGGCTGGGTGCTGGGTGAGGGGTGGCTGGGTAAAGGGTGGCTGGGTGCATGAAGGGTGGCTGGCTGCTGGGTGTAGGGTGGATGGGTGAAGGGTTGCAGGGTGGCTGGGTGCTGGGTGAATAGTGGCTGGGTGCAGGGTGACTGGGTGCAGGGTGGCTGGGTGAAGAGTGGCTGGGTGCTAGCTGAAGGGTGGCTGGGTAAAGGGTGGCTGGGTAAAGGGTGAAGGATGGCTGGGTGAATAGTGGCTGGGTGTGGGGTGGCTGGGTGCAAGGTGGTTGGGTAAATAATGGCTGGGTGAAGGGTGGCGGGGTGAAGGGTGGCGGGGTGAAGGGTGGCGGGGTGAAGGGTGGCGGGGTGAAGGGTAACTGGGTGCAGGGTGCTGGGTTAAGGGAGGCTGGGTGAAGGGTGGCTGGGTGCTGGGTGAATATTGGCTGGGTGCAAGGTGGCTGGGAGCTGGGTGAAGCGTGGCTGGCTGCAGGGAGGCTGGGTGAAGGGTAACTGGGTGCAGGGTGGGTGGGTGAAGGGTGGCTGGGTGCAGGGTGAATAGTGGCTGGGTGCTGGATGGCTGGGTGAAGGGTGGCTGGGTGCTGGGTGAAGGGTGGCTGGGTGCAAGGTGGCTGGGTGCTGGGTGAAGGATGGCTAGCTGCAGGGAGGCTGGGTGAAGGGTAACTGGTTGCATGGTGACTGAGTGAAGGGTGGCTGGGTGCGGGGTGAATAGTGGTTGGGTGGCTGGGTGAAGGGTGGCTGGGTAAAGGATGGGTGGCTGTGTAAAGGGTGCTGGGTGAAGAGTGGCTGGCTGCAGGGATGCTGGGTGAAGGGTAACTGGGTGCAGGGTGGCTGGGTGCAGGGTGAATAGTGGTTGGGCGCTGGGTGCCTGGGTGAAGGGTGGCTGGGTAAAGGGTGGGTGGCTGTGTAAAGGGTGGGTCACTGGGTAAAGGGTGGGTCACTGTGTAATGCACCACACACAGCTGTTTGTGTAGTGACGGCCGTGCTTGACTGGTGCACACCATGACGAGAGTGCAGGTGATAGCGGCTTTCCAGCCCATATGGTCGCCGGGCTGAGGTAGGTCAATGACAGAACAGTGACTGTCCAGCTGATTGAATTTGGTCTGCCCACAATAAAGCACCCTCATTATCTTGGGTGTGGCAAATTCTGACAGCTCTGGCCACAGGTCAAGCCTGCGCACCCAGTAGTCCAGGGGTTAATCGCTGCTCACAGTGTCTACATCCACATTTAAGGCCAGGTAGTTGGCTACCTGCCGGTCCAAGCGTTGGTGGAGGGTGGATCCGGAGGGGCTAAGGCAAGACATTGGACTAAAGAATGTCCGCATGTCCGACATCACCATGAGATCGCTAGAGCATTCTGTCCTTGCCTGCGTGGACATGGGAAGAGGAGGATTACTGGCAGTGGCACCTTTATTCCGTTGTGCTGTGACATCACCCTTAAACGTACTGTAAAGCATAGTTGCCAGCTTGTTCTGCAAGTGCTGCATCCTTTCTGCCTTCTGGTGATTTGGAAACATCTCTGCCACTTTGTGCCTATACCGAGGGTCTAGTAGCGTGGCCACCCAGTACAGCTCATTCCCCTTGAGTTTTTTTATACGGTGGTCCCTCAGCAGGCTGGACAGCATGAAAGACGCCATCTGCACAAAGTTGGATGCTGACATACTATCCATCTCCTCTTGCTCTTCCTCAGTGATGTCAGCTAAGTTCTCCTCCTCCCCCCAGCCACGAACAATACCACAGGAAATGTGAGCAGCACAAGCCCCCTGCGACACCTGCTGCGGTTGTTCTTTCGTCTCCTCCTCCAAAACCCCCCACCTTCCTCATCATCTGACTCCTCTTCCCCACACGACTCTTCCTCCTCCTCCTCCTCACTCACTGTGCTGCCACAGGTGTTGAGGAATCATCTGCTTCTTCTGAGAATTGATCCCACAACTCTTCTTCCTGTTCAGGCTCCTCCACAGCTTGATCCACCACTCTACGCATGGCACGCTCCAGGAAGAAAGCATATGGGATCAAATCGCTGATGGCGCCTTCACTGCAACTCACCAGGTTTGTCACCTCCTCAAACGGCCGCGTGAGCCTGCAGGCATTTTGCATGAGTGTCCAGTACTTCGGCAAGAACATCCCCATCTCCCTAGAGCATGTCCTTTGACTGGGGTTGTAGAGATACTGTTTGACAGCTTTCTCCTGTTGTAGCAGGTGGTTGAACATCAGGAGCGTTGAAATCCATCAAGTCGGGCTACCGCAAATCAAGTGTCTCACCGGCAATTTGTTTCTCCGCTGAATATCGGCAAAGCGTGCCGTGGCCGCGTAAGGCCACCTGAAATGTCCACACACTTTCCTGGACTGCTTCAGGATGTCCTGTAAGCCTGGGTACTTAGACACAAATCTCTGAATTATGAGATTCAGCACATGTGCCATGCAGGGTACAAGTGTCAACTTTCCCAAATTCAAAGCCGAAATGAGATTGCTGCCGTTGTCACACACCACGTTGCCGATCTCCAGTTGGTGCTGAGTCAGCCACTGATCCACCTGTTTATTCAGAGCAGCCAGGAGAGCTGCTCCAGTGTGACTCTCCGCTTTGAGGCAAGACATGTCTAAGATGGCGTGTCACCGTCGTACCTGGCATGCAGCATAGGCCCTGGGGAGCTGGGGCTGTGTAGCTGGAGAGGAGATCGCAGCACCAGTAGAGATGAACTGCCACTTAGCCAAGGAGGAAGAGGAGGATGACAGCGAAGAGGATGTAGCAGGAGGAGAGGAGGTGGCAGGAGGCCTGCCTGCAAGACGTGGAGGTGTCACAACTAGGTCTGCTGCACAGCCACATACTCCATGCTTGCCAGTGGTCACCAGGTTGACCCAATGGGCTGTGTAAGCAATGTACCGTGCTAGGCAGACCAGGCATCCGTGGTCAGATGAACCCTTGACCCAACACTGTGTGCCAGAGATGACACCACTTGCCTTTCAACTTCACGGTACAGTTTGGGTATCGCCTTTTTGGAGAAATAATTGTGGCCTGGTATCTTCCACTGCAGTATCCTAATGGCCACAAATTTTCGGAAGGCCTCAGAGTCCACCAGCTGGTATGGTAACAGCTGGTGAGATAACAGTTCCGCCAAGCCAGCTGTCAGACGCTGGGCAAGGGGGTGACTGGCAGACATTGGCTTCTTCTGCTCAAAGATTGCCCTCACAGACACCTGGCTGCTGCTGTGAAGCAGTAACCGCTCAAGTTGAAAGGTGGAGTGGAGGAGGGTGGCTGTGATTGTGAAGGTGCAAGAGAGAAAGCGGCTGAACATGATGCACCTGAAGGAGGGAGAGGAGAAGGAGGGTGGCTTTGCTTTTGTGTGCTGCTTTTCCTCAGGTGGTCTTCCCATTGCAGTTTGTACCTTTTCTCCATGTGCCTTCATAAGGCAGTTGTCCCTACGCGGTTGTTGGCCTTTCCACAGCTCAATTTTTGGCGGCAGAGAGAACAGATAGCATTGCTCTGATCTGAGCCCAGGGGTGTGGGCACTACAGGTGGCATTAGCAGCTGACGTTGAAGGGCATGTTGGCTGGCTGTCCATAGGTGGCGATACATGGCGCCGGACACTGCCACCAGCTGTTTCTGAAGACGAGCTCCCCCTGCTTCTTTCAGCAACTCGTCTCCTCCTCCTCCTCTCTGACTCCCCCTCTTAACTGTCCCCTTGGTCATCTTGTCTATTAAGATTCCACGTGGCATCCGTATCATCATAATCATCATAATCATCCTCCCCAGCTTTGCTTGCCTCAGACACCTCATAAACTGCACCCACAGCAGGTACTTCATCATCCTCCTCACACCTTACATCCATAGTGTCGCCTAACTCAGACATGAGGTGGTGTAACTTGCTTAGCGCCTTTATCTTGTTGTAACAATAATGGCTGTGAATCAGTTAATTCCCCACCAAATAACTCCTGCGAAGTGTCAAATACAGCGGATGTGGTGCTAGTAGTAGCGCTGGTGGCTGCGGAAGAGGAGGTGTTCTGTGTTAAATGATGGGACGTGCCTTCTTCTGAGCACTGTACTTTGGGCCAGGGCCGCACGAAATCACGTCAGCATGACCTTGAACAGACCTGCCGGGTGGCCTGCCTCTGGGTCTGCCCCTGCCTCTACCTGTTTTGTCCATATCGGGGGGGGGGGGGGGGGATGAAGTGAAAGGTATGCACTGACTTGACTAATACAATGTGCAGTCACATAGGTGCAGTGAAAGGTATGCAGTGACTAGTATTACAATACAATGTGCAGCTGTCACACAAGTGCAGTTAACAGGTATGCACGGACTGGTATATTACAAATGTGCAGCTGTCACACACACAGGTACCATGAACAGGTACAGTGACTGGTATATAATATAACACTGCTTGCAGTCACGTAGATAGGTGCACTACTGAACAGGTATGCAGTGATTGGTATTACAAATGTGCAGCTGTCACACACACAGGTACCGTGAACAGGTGCAGTGACTGGTGGTATATAACACTGCATGCACTCACGTAGGTAGGTAGGGGCACTGAACAGGTGGCTATGCAGTGATTGGTATTACAAATGTGCAGCTGTCACACACACAGGTAGTCACTGAATGTGTTGGGCCTGGCAGTGGCACAGTAGGAATTACCAAGGGTCCACAGTCCAGCAGCTGCAACTGACTGACAGGGCTGTATATGCAACACAAGTGTCTGTGGGACACACAAAAAAAAAAAAAATAGATCACAAGAACAACATTAGCTCTCAAAAGAGCTGTTGAGGATGAGTAGTGCTTTTTAGCAATAAGTATCAGCAAGAAGAAGCAACCTAACAAGCCTAACACAAGAGCCTAACTAAGCTTTCCCTATGTCAGCAGCCAGGTTCTCTCCCTTCTCTAATTACTGCAGCCACACGAGTGAGAGAAATGGCTGACGCTGCCTGCATTTTATAAGGGGGGGGAGGGGCTCCAGGAGGGAGTGTAGCCTGAGTGGCTACCCTGTGTCTGCTGACTGTGATGTAGAGGATTAAAGTTGACCCTAATGATGTAGTATAGGGGGCGGGTCGAACTCGCATATAGTTCGAGGTTCACCCCGAACGTGAACCATCGAAGTTCACGCGTATAAGTTCGCGGTCGAACCGTTCGGGCCATCTCTAGTTAGGGTTAGGCACCACCAGGGGGGGGGGGGGTGGTTAGGATTAGGCACCACCCAGGGGGCAATTAGGGTTAGGCAACACTGGTGGGGGGTGGTTAGGGTTAGGCACCATCGGGGGAGGTTAGGGTTAGGCACCACCAGGGGGGTGGTTAGGGTTCGGCACCACCGGGAGGGAGTTAGGGTTAGGCGCAACCAGGAGAGTGGTTAGGGGGCCCTAGGGCAAAATTAGCCTGGGGGCCCCCCAACAGACACCCCCGACCAAAAAGCATAATTAGAGGCCCTTTGTTGCAGCCAAATTTCCCTCCTGGGCCCCTGAGCTGCTGACCCTCCCCCGAACACCTCCCAACTTAACAGACTCTGCAGAGTCCCTGGGGAGCAACAATTAAGATGGGGAGGGACACCTTGGGGGCCCCCTACAGGCTCTGAGGTCCTGGGGCAATTGCCCATTTTTCCTATGGTAGCTCTGCCCTGGTGAGAGTAGGGTTGGGTTAAGCTGTATCAACTCTCATCTGTTTTAGGACCATATTTATCGTTAACCAATTTCGTTAACAATGTTTATCGTTATTGAGATTTCATTATCCACCGGCGCCATTTCATTATCCAACCGGGCCCTTTTTTCCTGACGCATTTTTTTCATGCACACTTCTGTACAGACATCGGAATCCATGAACTCACCTTGTAGGTTCTGCAGGAACTGTTGGTATTACCCCCAAACCATGTAAAGTGACCTTAGAGCTTACCAAAGGAAAAACAAATGACATACCTATTAGGAGGAAAGACTCTGGATCCCAAAGGGCCTTCCTGGTTCTCTTAATGGCACTTTGTTCCAGTGCTGTCCACCCAGTGAAATGACTTGACTTGCAAGTCAAATACGTCTTGGGCCCTCCTCAAGTAGAGTTTGGAAGTACTTATGTTACCGAGTACTTCAGAGGAAAAGGAGATCCATATTGCAGTGCACATGCCAGGGCCGCTGCTAGCTACAAGCGAGGCACACCCTGCTAGGGGCATCACTTGAGGGGGGAGGGCCTTGCTTTCTTGCTGGTGGTGGCATGCCTGCCCTGTGCTGACCCAGGGCCCCTTGTAACTTACGATACCCTGTTCCAATGCAGACCCCTCTCACCGCAGCCACTCTCTCTTCCTCTCACTGCCTCCCTGGGTCGCGTCCTGTCTCCATGGTTACCCCAGCATTGCCTCTCATGAAGTCAGAGGTGACGCCACATGTAACCATGGCGACAAGAGGAGAAGAGGGTGTCCAGAGAAGAAGAGCACGGTGAGAGGAGTTGGTGCTGAAATGTGGTTATGTAAGCCGATACCTGCCTAACCTATACTGTGGCACCTGTACATGGTGAGCCTATATTGAGGGCACCACCTATACCTGGCTACCTATACTGTGGCACCTGGCTAATCTATACTGGGGTGGCACCTATAGCTCGCTACCTATACTCTGGCACCTGTACCTGGCTAACCTACACTGGGGCACCACCTGTACCTGGCTACCTATACTGAGGCATGTATAGCTCGTTACCGATATTGTGCCACCTGTACCTGGCTAACCTATACTGGGGCACCACCTATACCTTACCTGGCTAACCTATACTGGGGCACCACCTATACCTGCCTAACCTATACTGTGGCACCTGTACATGGCGAGCCTATATTGAGGGCACCACCTATACCTGGCTACCTATACTGTGGCACCTGGCTAATCTATACTGGGGTGGCACCTATAGCTCGCTACCTATACTCTGGCACCTGTACCTGGCTAACCTACACTGGGGCACCACCTGTACCTGGCTACCTATACTGGGGCACCACCTGTACCTGGCTACCTATACTGGGGCACCTATAGCTCATTACTTATACCGGGGGCACCTGTACCTGGCTAACCTATACTGGGGCACCACCTATTCCTGGCTACCTATACTGAGGCATGTATAGCTCGTTACCGATACTGTGCCACCTGTACCTGGCTAACCTATACTGGGGCACCACCTATACCTGGCTACCTATACTGAGGCATGTATAGCTCGTTACCGATATTGTGCCACCTGTACCTGGCTAACCTATACTGGGGCACCACCTATACCTGGCTACCTATACTGGGGCACCACCTGTACCTGGCTACTTATACTGGGGCACCTATAGCTCATTACTTATACTGGGGGCACCTGTACCTGGCTAACCTATACTGGGGTACCAACTGTACCTGGCTACCTATACTTGGGCATGTATAGCTCGTTACCGATACTGTGCCACCTGTACCTGGCTACCTATACTGGGGCACCTATAGCTCATTACTTATACTGTGCCACCTGTACCTGGCTAACCTATACTGGGGCACCTATAGCTCATTACTTATACTGGGGGCACCTGTACCTGGCTAACCTATACTGGGGCACCTATAGCTCATTACTTATACTGGGGTACCAACTGTACCTGGCTACCTATACTTGGGCATGTATAGCTCGTTACCGATACTGTGCCACCTGTACCTGGCTAACCTATTGAGAAAGGGGGCAACCTTGTCAGGTGCCTCGTTTTATGGAAATTGCTGTTGTGGATGAGCTAGGAAGCTTAAGGTACCCAATAGGGGTTGAATATAATTGCTCAATGATGTGAAGAAATGGGTCGCACAGGCCTGCCCTCTTCAACACACACTTCATGAAATCCCAAGAAATGGTGTCAAAGGCTTTCTCAATGTCTAACACTAAAGTGATAAGTTGGGGGCCGGGGATCTAGTGTGATGTAATATATTCATGGCTCTACCAATGTTGTCGGAGGCCTGCCTGTGCGGGACAAAACCCACTTCATCCTTATCCACTAGGAAGGGGAGGAGTTTATTGAAGCATTGTGTTAGTATACTTGTGGCGAACTTACCATTCCTATCAAAAGTTATCGAGAAAGCAGTCGCCAACCAGCTAGAAGCCAGGCTTACAGATAACAACATCTTTGATACTTTTCAGTCAGGATTCAGGAAAAGGCACAGCACTGAAACAGCATTAGTCCGAGTAATGAATGATCTACTTACTGCAAGGGACAAGGGTGATTGCTCAATTCTGATTCTTCTTGACTTGTCAGCAGCATTTGATACTGTGGACCATGAAATACTAATCCAGCGACTGAAGAATTACTGTGGCCTAAGGGGTACTGTTCTTAGCTGGTTTCAGACCTTCCTATCTGGCAGGACACAGCAAGTATGTCTGGGCACACACTACTCTAATCCAGTGCCACTTGCCTATGGAGTTCCACAGGGTTCTGTACTATCACCATTACTCTTTGCAGTCTACATGCTCCCACTGGGCAAAATAACCCAGAACTATGGTTTAGGATACCATTGTTATGCAGATGACACACAACTGTATCTGTCCTTCAAGCCTGGCACCCAAGACCCATCAGCATCCATAAATGCGTGTCTAGTGGATTTACAAAATTGGATGAACACCAGCTGGCTGAGGCTGAACTCTGACAAAACAGAGGTGTTGGTGGTAGGTGGTCCACACATGATGGATAAAGTTCAAAACGCTCACCACCTCAAACTAGCAATTGGGGGAGATACTGTACAGTATAAAGACTCTGTGCGAAACCTTGGGGTGATCCTGGATGGAAATCTAAAACTCAGACAGCAGGTATCAGCTGTCGTCAAGTCTTCCTTCTTCCATCTAAGAAATATAGCGAAAATAAAACACCTAATCCCAGCTGAAGACCTACCTGCCCTGGTTCACGCATTTGTATCCTCCCGCCTAGACTACTGCAACGCCCTGTTAATCGGATCTACAGATAAGGTTCTGCGCCCCTTACAGCTAGTACAGAATGCTGCAGCCAGACTCCTAGCCAATGCCCCCCGCAGCTCACGCATCACCCCAGTACTGCAAACTCTTCACTGGTTGCCAGTAAAATGGAGAATCAATTTTAAGATCTGCCTGCTGACATTCAAGGCTCTACACCACATGGGACCCAAATACATAGCGGATCTATTGGAACTTTATGCCCCTCCACGCACCCTCCGCTCTGCCAACAAGATGAAGCTGGTTATTCCCAGGATACACTTAACATTTGGTGCTCGGGCCTTTTCCTATGCAGCCCCTACTCTATGGAACTCACTTCCACAATCAGTACGAGAGGCTCCTTCTCTGGACAGCTTTAAAAAAAGGCTAAAAACTCACTTCTTTTCCCTAGCCTTTGAGACTGCATAATGCAGGGTCACAGCGCTTTGAGTCCCCAGGGAGAAAAGCGCTATATAAATATTATTGTTATTGTTATTGTTACTTGTAAGGATTTTGTAGTCAAGGTTTAATAGTGCTATTGGTCTGTAGTTTTTGATGTCTAACAAATCTCTGTCTAACATCATTCTGGCGGGGGCGTGGCCAAGATGGCGACCTGTTAGCAGCTGAAGGAAGGAGCTCCGTTGCCCGGCACTCTTAAATACTGATTTATACTGCACCGCTGCACACAAAAAGTCTCTCAGATATGTTTCAGCCTACCTGGACTACGCAGATCCAAAACTGGAGTGGTACGATCCACCGCATTCCCCTGCCGAAGAGAACTCTGCGCCGCCACTCCCGTGCAGAGGAGACTCCCCTGGCCTGACTAGGACACAGCGAACGGCTGAAAGATTCTCCCCATACGACACTGATATGTCGCAGCGTACCAAAGGGAGAGATAAAGACAAGGAGAAGGATAAGGGAGATAAACATGCCTCACCGGGGAAGGCTGCTCCGCAACCCACACCAGCAAAAGCCTCTTCTAAGCACAACCAGGAGGTGCAGGCCGAGGTCCACGCGGCTCCCCAAGATGGCGATGATCGCGCTTCTCCGCCTCCTCCTGCTCCGCATGAGATCCTGGACGCTATTAAACACTGCCAAGGCACCCTAACGCTTAAAATGGATAGCTATGAGGCTGGTCCTGACCTCCTTTCGGCATGATTTGGCTGCCCTCCGGGACCGTACTAAGGAGACGGAGCGCAGAATCTCAGACATAGAGGACATTCAATATAATCATTCCCGCGCAATCCCAAGAATGGAAAACCAGCTGGGAGAGCTGGAAACCAGAGCGGTGGACGTGGAGAACCGCAACAATCTAAGACTCCTGGGCCTTCCCGAAGGATCGGAGGTTGAACAGGTCCCGGATTTCATTGAAGCCCTGCTCCGCAAGCTCCTTCCGGAGGATACGTTTTCGCTTTATTTCCTCATCGAACGGGCACACCGCACACCGGCGAAGAAAGGCCCTCCTGGCGCACTCCCCAGGCCGGTAATCTTCAAGTTACTTAACTACAGAGACCGTGATGCGATCCTGGCTACAGCACGAAAAGCAGAGAATCTAACATATGAAAACACCTGCCTCACGCTGCGGATTTTACTGCTGAAACGCAAATGCTTCGGAAATCGTTTAACCAAGTAAAGCTCAAGCTTCGTGAAAAACAAATTAAGTATGCAATGCTGTTCCCGGCTCGGCTGCGGGTAGAGGATGGGGAATCGGCCATATTTTTTGAAAAGCCGCAAGAAGCAATGACCTGGATCGAGGCACGTCGTTAACGTCTGTCTACTCACTCTCTACATTTTATTTTGCTCTCTAACTCAGGTACTGTTGCTCTCATCACTTTTTTAATTTTTGAATATACAGTACTATTTGAGGTCCCTGGATGTATACCTGGCACCTACTGCTCTCTATGCGCTCCCCTTGCAATGACTGTTAGCGGCGGCCTCCTGTGGGGAGGAAAGGCAAACTTCTATTGCACCATCAAGATATCGACTGGCGTGTGCGCACTTAGACCTGCCGATATTCCCTCACCATCAGTATTCACTTTATATGCTCTTCGGCATATTTATGCTGTTTATTGCTTAACTGCTCTCTGCCTAAGTACGGGTTGAGTACATGCTTAAATGCTAGCTGATGCACAAAATGAATATGACACCTTTAAAGGACTTACGAGGCCAGATTTGTAAAAAAATACATAAAAAAAGTTAGATACCTGTGTGTGTTTGCAAGGCACGGAGGACGCCGTCCGCGCCCTCCGTGCCATTCCACCTGGTCCCCGCTGCTTAATATGCCCCCGAACGACCCCCGACCGCACGGCCCGGGGCGGGCTCTCCAGCCTTCACAAAGATGGCCGCCGGAGCTGGCCGCGGCTGCACAGTCTGCATAGCCGCGAGTGCGGCTGCGCAGCTCTAAGGCCAACTCCCCAATCCACGCTACTGTTAGAGCTGCGCAGCCGCACTCGCCATCTTGGTACAGGCTGGGGAGCACGACCCGGGCCGCGCGGTCAGGGACCGTTCGGGGGCATATTAAGCAGCGGGGACCAGGCGGAACGGCACAGAGTGCGCGGACGGCGTTCTCCGTGCCTTGCAAACACACACAGGTATCTAACTTTTTTAATGTATTTTTTACAAATCTGGCCTCGTAAGTCCTTTAAAGACAACTTTATGTTATGTGCTGTGATGTGTCCCCTGCACAGCCTTTGTTTATTCCCACAGGGATATTTCTACGATTTGATTTTGTATGTGAAAAATAAGGGGATGCTATTGTAGCCCTTTCTTTCTTACACCATCTGCGACACTTCCAGCTTTCACACTCACTCGGCCATCAGCTCCTCCAGCATAAACTCCAAGTGGACTGAAAGGGATGACACTCAGGCCTTCTGTGTTTTAAAGCTTTATTGAGGTGGAGTGCACTTGGCTGGAGCCTGTAAGACAACAGGGAAACACTGCCACTACCTGGGATACTGCCAGGCCACCAGCCCACCTCTTCCACAGTCAATCTTTGCACTCACAAAATACCATAAAACAGTGATCGTATAGTGGATTTTACATAGAACAATAATATGAACATAACAGCAACATACCTGTAAGACAACAGGGAAACACTGCCACAATCTGGGATACTGCCAGGCCACCAGCCCACCTATATCATAACAGGCAGTCATTATATTACATTCCCACACACATGTTACAGGATAAGTATACAGAAACATGAACAATAGAAAACATTTTACAGAGATATTACAGCAGGGTGATGGGAAACACTGCATGTCTCATACAGCAGCCATCTCAGGAAGAGCACATGGCTGTCTAACTTACATCATCTACTCAGCCTAGCATGTGCTGCAGGGCCTACTACAGGCTGCTAAAAAGCACACATATAACTCTTTACACTCTACGGAACTAGTATGGATATAGATCATAACTTTTTACAGCAGATAGAATAACTTTAGCTTCAGAGAACATAGACAGAGATCCTACCTCTTCCACAGTCAATCTTTGCACTGAGGAGACCAAACCAACAGGTGGAATACACAGGGGGCTTTCTGGAAGAGTCCATTGCTAAGATTCAGCCTGTTAACACTTTCCTCAGTTTTAGCTAATGACACAATTAAAGAGGTTTATTTTGCCTGTCCTGACACTCTGTTAACAGCTTTTGAACAAATTAAACTATATTCAACAAGTGTACATTTCTGCAGCTCCTGTATGTTGGTATGACCCTCTTGCAAACCTGCAGACTGGATATTTGGTGAAACTTCATATGCCTAAAAATCACTGTGCTATAGGGTTGCCACCTTTTGGGGGGAAAAATACCGGCTTGGGAGTGTGGCCTGTGGGGATGTGGCCTAAAGTGGGTGTGGTCTTTTACGCCCTATTTTTTTTTCAAAATTGCACAAGATGACTACCAAAACTGAACAAGAACAGTAAGAGGAGGGCATGATTACAACAGATTATGGTTGATAATAGGCATAACATTAAAATATAGAGACCTATCCATGGTATCCCTTAGATGGGACTCCCAGCCAGTGAAGAGAAGTTAAAAGGTCCTATCTATTGTACAGCCAGCCATTATTGTTGCGTACAGTGGAGCCAGCCAGCACAGAGACCGGGCACATGTGCAGCTCCCAAAGGCCGCAAGAACTGTCAGCTGCCAACTCCTCCCCCTACCCCAGCCTGTGCGAGTGAATAACACAGCCAGGGGGCGCGGCAACACTCGCTGGTGATTGGCTGGAATTGATGCCAATCTTAGAAGAGGGGTGAAAGGCAGGGGTGTTGCTAGGATCCCAGGAGATCCGGGCACCAGGCAGGAAGAACCAGCGGAAAAAATGGGTGTGGTAATTCAGAGAATGGGCGTGGCCAAATGTACATAAACTTAGCAGCCTGTAACCTAAAGATGAAGGGCCTGTCCAGCAAAATGTTGGACGGAGCCCCTATCCTTTAATTAGATAGTTTACTATCAGTATAGGCGTAGAGTAAAGATGCATACACACATTCAATTTTGATTGGTCAATCACTGACCAATTTTACCACCCCCATGTAGTATGAGAGCCAACAGACTTTATATACAGTACTATGAACAGAGCTGAGCTCTCATAATACCTAGAAGTAGTAAAATTGGCTAATCAAAATTGTATGTGTGAATCAGGCGTTACAGCTAATGCTGTACATACAATTCTGCTGGTTTACAATCAGTACATGCACAGAGTAACAGATTATACTGTACATACTGGAGGTAGCAGAGATCAGCACACACTGCAGCTAGTTTACTATCAGTACAGGCACAGAGTAACAGCTTATACTGTACACACTGGAGGTAGCAGAGATCAGCACACACTGCAGCTAGTTTACTATCAGTACAGGCACAGAGTAACAGCTTATACTGTACACACTGGAGGTAGCAGAGATCAGCACACACTGCAGCTAGTTTACTATCAGTACAGGCACAGAGTAACAGCTTATACTGTACATACTGGAGGCAGCAGAGATCAGCAGCACACACTGCAGCTAGTTTACTATCAGTACAGGCACAGAGTATCATCTTATAATGTACATACTGGAGGTAGCAGAGATCAGCACACACTGCAGCTAGTTTACTATCAGTACAGGCACAGAGCAACAGCTTATACTGTACATACTGGAGGTAGCAGAGATCAGCACACACTGCAGCTAGTTTACTCTCAGTACAGACACAGAGTAATAGCTTATACTGTACATACTGGAAGTAGCAGAGGTTAGAACACACTGCAGCTAGTTTACTATCAGTACAGGCACAGAGTAACCGCTTACACTGTACATACTGGAGGCAGCAAAGATCAGGCAACACTTCAGTGAGTTTATTATCAGTACAGGCACAGAGTATAAGCTTTCGCAGGGGCTATATCACTTCTTTGGATGGGGCAAATCAAATTCAGAAAGGTAAACTTACCCGTCTTGATTACCTTAATTAATCAACTATTCTAGTGGCAGGTTGGTAGTGATTGGTCGATTCACATGAGAGGCTTGTGGTGATCAGTAGATTCTAGTTAAAGGTAGATATGAATGAATATATTTTAGTGGAAAGCAGGTAGTGATAGGCAGGCAGCAGGAGACAAGTGACAGTAGTAATGCTGGATGCACACCATGCATGTCTGTCACCCACTACTTGTTAGCATCTTCTCATTCTCAATTTTTTGGCAGATTTACCTGCCAGATCGATTATTTCCAGCATGTCCGATCTGAGGATCGATTTTTTTGAGCCATTTTCCGATAGATTTCAATAGAAACGAAAAGAAATCGATCAGAAAATTGCTCAAAAAAATTGATTGATGCTCAGATCGGACATGCTGTAAATAATCGATCTGGCAGGTAAATCTGCCAAAAAATTGTATGGTGTGGATCCAGCATGAGAAGATGCTAACAAGTAGTGGGTGACAGACATACAGTAGGTGCTAGGGGCAGTGGGAGCTAAGTAACAAAATGCAGTGGGGAAAAAAGTCTAGGACATATGGTACACTATAATACAGATTACATTGTGGTCTCCTCTGAGGACAGTCAGTGACATGACTATGTACTCTGTAATGTGCTGCAGGAGATGTCAGTGCTATATAAATACATAATAATAATATGGTAGGACATTAGACTATGACTATGGTAGGATTAGAGTGTGAGCCCCTGTGAGGACAGTCAGTGACATGACTATGTACTCTGTAATGTGCTGCAGGAGATGTCAGTGCTATATAAATACATAATAATAATATGGTAGGACATTAGACTATGACTATGGTAGGATTAGAGTGTGAGCTCCTCTGAGGACAGTCAGTGACATGACTATGTACTCTGTAATGTGCTGCAGGAGATGTCAGTGCTATATAAATACATAATAATAATATGGTAGGACATTAGACTATGACTATGGTAGGATTAGAGTGTGAGCTCCTCTGAGGACAGTCAGTGACATGACTATGTACTCTGTAATGTACTGCAGAAGATGTCAGTGCTATATAAATACATAATAATAATATGGTAGGACATTAGACTATGACTATGGTAGGATTAGAGTGTGAGCCCCTGTGAGGACAGTCAGTGACATGACTATGTACTCTGTAATGTGCTGCAGGAGATGTCAGTGCTATATAAATACATAATAATAATATGGTAGGACATTACACTATGACTATGGTAGGATTAGAGTGTGAGCTCCTCTGAGGACAGTCAGTGACATGACTATGTACTCTGTAATGTGCTGCAGAAGATGTCAGTGCTATATAAATACATAATAATAATATGGTAGGACATTAGACTATGGTAGAATTAGAGTGTGAGCTCCTCTGTGGACAGTCAGTGACGTGACTATGTACTCTGTAATGTGCTGCAGAAGATGTCAGTGCTATATAAATACATAATAATAATATGGCAGGACATTAGATATGACTATGGTAGGATTAGATTGTGAGCTCCTCTGAGGACAGTCAGTGACATGACTATGTACTCTGTAATGTGCTGCAGAAGATGTCAGTGCTATATAAATACACAATAATAATAATATGGTAGGACATTAGACTATGACTATGGTAGGGTTAGATTGTGAGCTCCTCTGTGGACAGTCAGCGACATGACTATGTACTCTGTAACGTGCTGCAGAAGATGTAAGTGCTATTTAAATACATAATAATAATATGGTAGGACATTAGACTATGGTAGGATTAGAGTGTGAGCTCCTCTGTGGACAGTCAGTGACGTGACTATGTTCTATGTAATGTGCTGCAGAAGATGTCAGTGCTATATAAATACACAATAATAATAATATGGTAGGACATTAGACTATGACTATGGTAGGGTTAGATTGTGAGCTCCTCTGTGGACAGTCAGCGACATGACTATGTACTCTGTAACGCGCTGCAGAAGATGTAAGTGCTATATAAATACATAATAATAATATGGTAGGACATTAGACTATGGTAGGATTAGATTGTGAGCTCCTCTGTGGACAGTCGGTGACGTGACTATGTTCTCTGTAATGTGCTGCAGAAGATGTCAGTGCTATATAAATACACAATAATAATAATATGGTAGGACATTAGACTATGACTATGGTAGGGTTAGATTGTGAGCTCCTCTGTGAACAATCAGCGACATGACTATGTACTCTATAAAGTGCTGCAGAAGATGTCAGTGCTATATAAATACATAATAATATGATCGGACATTAGACTATGACTATGGCAGGATTAGAGTGTGACAGTCAGTGACATGACTATATACTCTATAAAGTGCTGCCGACAATGTCAGTGCCACATGAATGGGCACACAGAGAGATGGACAGAGGACGGGCGACAGAGAGAGGCGCGCACACACAGAGGAAGGGGCACAGAGGGATACACACGCAGAGGATGTGGCACAGACACACACAGGACACGGCACAAACAGAGAGACACAAAAACACTACCCCAATTTAGAACACGAACATACACCACTCAAAAACACACGCGCACGAACGCACACAGACACACAGATCTCTGTCTTCACCCATTTCTGCCCACACCACACACACACACACACACACACACACACTGTACACACACACACACACACACACACACACACACTGTACACACACACACACACACACACACACTGTACACACACACACACACACACACACACACACACTGTACACACACACACACACACACACACACACACACTGTACACACACACACACTGTACACACACACACACACACACACACACACTGTACACACAATACACACTGTACACACACACACTGTACACACTGTACACACACACACTGTACACACACACACTGTACATGCACACTGTACACACACACACACTGTACACACACACACACTATACACACACACACACACACACTGTACACACACACACACACACACACACACACACACACTGTACACACACACACACTGTACACACACACACACACACACACACTGTACACACAATACACACTGTACACACACACACTGTACACACTGTACACACACACACTGTACACACACACACTGTACATACACACTGTACACACACACACACTGTACACACACACACACTATACACACACACACACACACACTACACACACACACACACACACACTGTACACACACACACACACACACACACACACACACACAACATTCAGGAGGGAGAGGAGGGAAGGAGGGGGAGAGACACAAAAAGTAAACAAGCCAGACTGAAAGCCAGACAGCGTATACTACCTCAGGCTCCACCCCCACATGCATTCTTCCACACGCTGGCGCTGCTGGATCTGGCTTTCTTCTCCCCTTCCTCAGTTTGCTGTTCTGCTCCATCGCTCCCAGTCCTCTTCAGTGCGATGAAGTGCCAGGTCCCGCAGCCCTCTCCTTGAAGTCTTGGCGGCAGCTTCTGCTCCCCATCAGCCCAGCAAGAACACGCTTCATTCAAAACTTGCTGGGAGGCGGAGCTTCAGCGTGGCCGAATCTTCACAGGTGACAGGGAGAAGGGGCGGAGCAGCCTGGTACAATGCGTAGCCCGGCCACTGCGCAGTAAGGAGGGCAGGAGACAGTCAGTTTAGCCTTTTACCGGCAAATGACTTGCCGGTAAAAAAAAAATTCCGGTGCCGGCTTTGTAGCAAATTTAACGGCTGGGCCGGCCAGATACCGGCTGGGTGGCAACCCTACTGTGCTACACTATGCTATAGTTGTCGAATTCTATGCAGAAGGTTTTGGCTAATAATGGCGCCAGAGTCCAGGCTCCTAATTATGTACGATAGCATGGTGGTGAACTTGCTTGACTGTGTGCTGATGGGGGTGGGGCAGGGGGCGGGGGTGGTGGCCGGCCTGTCATAGAATCAGCGTTTAGTTGGCCTGTGTCTGGCTGGCGCCTGCCCTGACCTCCCGCTTCTCCCCGAAGGCAGAGTACATGTATCCTCCCTTTCGCTGCGGGGTTGCCATGCGGGGTTGGAATGAGTGGTGAGCTGAGGGGAAATCGGACTTATGTTGAGGTGCCCTGCCGCGGGGTGGGTGGATGCGGTTGCTTAGGGTGACGGACCCGTCACTGGGTCGTGCTATGTACGGCCTACACCCCGGCCCAAGCCCGACGTGTCCTCCTCCACCCCCCCTGCGGCAGTAGCTTAATAATATTTTATTATATCTACAGTGCTGTTGGGTTGCTCCTACAACACGGATTGTAAGCGGATACCCCTTGCGGCTCCAGCGCCACCTTTTCTTCTTTAAGAAGAGCACGTAAATGACAGGCACCAGCTGGGATTTCAAATAACATACAATTGATATGGGTGAATATCCTTCTCTGACATGACGCTCTTGAGAACGCCACCTCTTGATTTCCCAGCATGCTAGCTGTGAGAGAACGCGGAAAAGCCGCCGCGTGTACTGGCGGCAAGGCGGCTGATTCCGCGTCCAGCGCGGCAGTTTGTCCGCAGCAGAGTGCGTCTGGTGTGGCTGGGTCTATTAGTTCACACAGGTGGAGGAATACGCGCGCGCGTGCTGAGAGGCAGAACCTTTATGACAGACAAGGAGGGATCAGCTGACCAGGTTGGTCAGCTGACCTCAAAGCAAGTGGCTATTGGTTGATCGCTGATGGGTGGCGCCGGAGAGCGCTGCTCTATATATAGTCACTGCTGGCCAGTCTCAGGTTGTCTGCCGTTGCGAACACTTACGTGGAAGCACTCAGACCTTAGTCAGATCCCACAGTGTGTTAGAACCAGGAGGACCTGGGGATTCACACTGAGCCAGATTACTACTCTGTATTACTTGTGTTATACTTCAGACTAGTTCCAGGGTGTCAAGACCACAGACCTCACACCCAAGATTAGGGACTTGTGTTATCTTGTGTTATACTTCAGACTAGTTCCAGGGTGTCGAGACCACGGACCTCACACCCAAGATTAGGGATTTGTGTTATCTTGTGTTATACTTCAGACTAGTTCCAGGGTGTCGAGACCACGGACCTCACACCCAAGATTAGGGACTTGTGTTATCTTGCATTATACTTCAGACTAGTTCCAGGGTGTCGAGACCACGGACCTCACACCCAAGTCTAGGAATACTCTGTACCATCATATTATACTCCAGACTAGTTCTAGGGTGTAGAGACTATGGACCTCACACCCAAGACTAGGCATTGTTTGATATCTGTTATGACCTGTTGCATTCCTGACTATCCCTCTGCTTTCCGATTCGGTACCTACGCATATCTGATCTCTGTTGCCAAACCCTGCCTGCCTTAGGATACCGAATCAGCCTTCTGTCTTTGTACCTTGTCTGTCTGTGTGTTGCCGACCTGGCTTGCCCGACCTCGAGAGCTATCTCTCTCTTTAGGCGATAGTCTCCAGACCTGTTAGTGACATCCATCTTCAGGTGTCACTCACTCACAGGTCCTTCCTACTTCTGCCTGGGACTCCACCCCTTTTGGAGATCTCAGGCTGCTGGAAGGTTTTGCCTTCCTAAAGTGGTATCGCCCATACTGCCAAAAGACCACCTGCCCCTCGGGTGGTCTTACTCAAAGTCATTACTGTTGCACCAAGCACTCACACTATAAAGGTGTCCAGAGGTTAGTTATACTTGGATTATCGGTGATTCTGCAGATGATCAATAATCAGGTATAATCTGTAATCTTGGTGATACTGCAGATCGCCAATAATCAGATTCTCTCTGTGTGCTGACACCGATCGTTACACTAGCTCTATATAAATTTGTGCAGAGCTAACACATCCCTGAGAGCAATGATTTACCTTTTGTTAATAGTTTGCAACGGTTTAATATTGTGTACCCCCGGTTATACCGGGTGCAGCCGGGCATGGTCCTCCTGGCCACCACACGCCCTCACACCTCTCATTCCTGATCTTTACTTCTCTTCTCGCCTTTTAGAGAGATTTCCTTCTCTCTATTCTGCTCTGCTCTCTTCTCAACTCCATCTTATTTTCCTCTACCCTTAGAGTCTCTCCTCTATACTTTCCGGGTTGTTGTGGGTTAGTATAAAGTAATAGTGGCCTAGTTCCTGGCATATGTAGCCAGGTATTACGCTGTTACACTATTAGTGGTTGGGATTAAAGCTGTGGTACTGTTAGTTCTGTTCTGACTACAGCAGGATTTTTGGTTTTTGTTTACTGCTTTAGTTAAACCTAACACTTTCCTTTTTTCTGTGTTTTGGTTTAAAGTTGTAGTTTCTTGCACATGCCTCTACATAAAGGTGATAGCTTGGCTTCATCGGGTCCCCCTCGCCGTGCCCCTCTCTGCTTGCATTGGACAATAATGCATGCATTTACTTTTGCTGCTAACATCAGAAATTGGTCTAAATGGAAACCCCCTTCAAACTCTTGTCCTGGAATGTCCTTGGGCTAAGATCATCATTTAAAAGATCACTTATGTTTCAGTATGTAATGAAATATAAACCCCATATCTTATTACTCCAAGAAACACATTTAGATGGATCCTGTATTAAAGCCTTAAACAGACAGTGGGTCAGCAAAGCATTACACTCCTCATACTCCACCTTTTCTAGAGGGGTATCCATCCTTATAAGCAAAAGTCTGTCATACAAAATCCTCGGTTCATCCATAGACTCAGAGGGCAGGTATGTAATTCTACATATGCTAATCCTGGGTTCCCCTTTTGTATAGTGGGTTTGTATGCTCCTCCCCCGCTACAAAAATCCCTCCTTAATACTATTACTGAATCCATTCATAAATACCTTCCAGCAAAGCTGTTAATTATAGTGGATTTCAATGACATATTACTACCGGGTAAAGACTCATCAAATCCCAATAGGCAGGCTAACCTAGACTTAACTGGGTGGGCCGATGCTCTTTCGTTGACTGAGGTGTGGAGGTGGAAAAACTCGCAGGCAACTGTCTATTCCCACTTTTCTGCGGTACACCACTCGGCCTCAAGAATAAACCTGGCTATTTGCAAGTGTGGATGTATTGAGCAGTGTAGTGGGGGCAACTTATTTACCTAGTGGTCTCTCTGACCACGCTCCATTAGAGATAACATGTAATGTTGGCATCTCACACAATGGGCTTGATTCAGAAAAGGGTGCTAAGTGTTAGCACGCCAGTGAAAAGCCACTTTGCATGTGCTAACATGCTTTGCAGGTGCTAAGTAGTTAGCACATGCAAACTACTTAGCACCGTAGTTAGCACATGTAAACTACTTAGCACTGTAGTTAGCACATGTAAACTACTTAGCACCGTAGTTAGCACATGTAAACTACTTAGCACCCTAGTTTTTTTTTTTAAATCAGTGTTTATTCAACAAAGAAAAGGAACATATGGCAGAATATGCAGTGTAGCAGTGCACCTCCTAACTTTTCCAACAGTAGCTTCAGCATCAATTATCACTGTGGAAGATGAGAGGTATTGTTAACAATAATATAATGATCGTCACATGAAAATATAGAGCTCAGATTGAATTTAAATTTCCAAATATTCTATCTTTTACAAGATCATAATTAGCAAGACCAGGGGTATCTAGAGGTGAGCATAATGACTTAATTACGATTTCGCGAAATTTCGCGTTATTAGTGCAAGTACGATTATGGCCGTAAGTACATAATCGTAATGAAGAAGGATTTCGCGAAATTCCGCGTAAGTGTAATTTTCACGTAGCTTTCGCATTACAGTGGGTATCACGAAATTACGTTTGCCTTGCATGCAACCGTTTGTAAGCGTAGTCTATAGCAATGACTGAAATAAAGCAAAATGCTAGAAAAGGCAAAGAAATGGTGTATATGAGTTCTGCAATGTGCTCTCTCTCACTCCTTCTCCTACAGAAACAACAACCCACAAAGTGAAACTAACATGGCTGCCAGATTATATACTAGGAGGGTGGGTCAAACTACAATTGGTTGTTTAGGATGTATCTCAAAAGAAGCATGTAATATGATTGGACAATCTCCAATACCCAGACACTTTCCTGTGTCTAGTAATTACTATTAGAAACTAAATTACTTTCATTTTCAAAATTAAAATGTATTTCTTTTTATAGCTAACAAGTAATTACGAAATTCATGCAATTACATTAAGGTTAAACGCGAAATTACGGTATAGTTGTATGCGAAATTACGTTATGAACGAAACGCGAAATTACGCGTTGAAAATTACGCTTACAGTATTATCAATTACGATTTTAATGGCAATTACGCTACCATAATTTTGCGCCGTAAAAGCAAATTTTGCATGCGTAATTATAGTAACGCGAAATTTCGAAAATTTTGGCTCAACTCTAGGGGTATCTAACCATGGAGCTTAGCACCCTAGTTAGCACGGTGCTAAATAGTAGTTTGCATGTCCTAACTACGTTGCTAAGTAGTTTGCATGTGCTAACTACGGTGCTAAGTAGTTTGTATGTGCTAACTACTTAGCACCCTAGTTAGCACGCCCAAAGCCTTTAGGCGTGCTAACTGGGTTAGCACCATTTACTAAATCAAGCCCAATAAGTCACTATGGAGACTTGACCCTAAATGGATAAGCGACAAAGAAATTGGTGAGAAAATATCAGCTGCAATTCAGCAATATTGGGATTTAAATGTGGGATCGGCTAATGATCAAATGCTATGGGATGCCTTTAAGGCCACTATCAGAGGTGACTATATAAACCAAATAAGTGCTAAACGTAAAAATTATAATGAAGCATTGGCCTCTTTAACAAGGGCTGAATCAGAGGCCTCCAAGGTATATGCCGATGCTCCCGGAGAGAATACTTTTCATGACCTTATGCAGGCTAAGCGTAATCTCAATCTTCACCATACAGATCTCACAAGTACCTCTCTCCTGGAGTGGAAGCAGCTGACCTTTGAGAAAGGAGACAAAAACGGGAAACTCCTTGCGAATATCTCTAGAGACCCAAATGCCCTGTCTAACATACCAGAAATTAGGCTCCCGTCGGGTGAAATAACCTCAAGTCCACCTATTATTCTACAAACCTTTCGCTCCTACTATGAAAACCTATACAAATCACAGTATAATGATCCTAACAATGAGCTATCAAACCAACTAGGGAAATTGCATAAGCCATCTATTTCCGAGGATACTGCTAAAGAAATTGAACAGGAGATTACTGAAGAAGAAATTATAGATTCCATATCCTCTTTTCCCCCACAAAAATCACCTGGCCCAGATGGTATACCTATCGAGTTTTACAAGAGATACTCCCACATTCTAGCTCCTTCTCTTAAAACAACTTTTAATGAGTCCTTTAAAAATGGCTGTCTCCCACCCTCCTTTTATAACGCTCATATTATCTTAATATTAAAACCAGACAAAGATCCACTAGAATGCAAGTCGTATAGGCCCATATCATTATTAAATAATAACTTTAAAATATTAACAAAGATTCTTACGACCAGAATAAATAAATATATTATGGAAGTGGTCAGTCCTGACCAAACGGGGTTTATGCCACATAAAACAACTGATATTAATCTTCGGAGAATATTTACCCATATTCAGTCTGCAAAAGACAACACCACCTCAAAAGCTCTGGCGTTTGTAGATATACAACGAGCATTTGACTCTGTCGAATGGTCATATCTTTGGGCCACACTAGGGAAAATGGGTTTTGGGGAAAGGCTTACTTCTTGGCTATGTGCCATATACAAATCGCCCTTAACGCAGATTAAAATAGGCTCTGAGCTCTTTGGCCAGGTAGGACTGCATAGGGGGACTAGACAGGGGTGCCCCCTATCTCCTGCCCTGTTCGCACTTGCAATGGAACCAATAGCAACAGCCATAAGACAAAGTAGCTCTATACGGGGTTTCTCTGTAGGGGGGTTGGAGGAAAGGGTGTCCCTGTACGCAGATGACTTAGTGATCTACTTATCGAACCCAGATGAATCCATTAAAGGTGCTCTGGAGATATTCTCCACATTTGCTCCATTTTCTGGCCTTGAGGTCAACTGGTCAAAATCATGGCTAATTCTCCTGCACTCTGCCTCCGCGCCTCAGTCTCCGATGTACATACTTCATAAAACTAAGTACCTGGGTATTTGGATAATCAATCATACTGACTCCTTTATGGAAGATAATCTATTGCTGTTAATTCAATTTACCAAACAAAAGCTTCTTAACTGTTAGTGCCTTCCTCTGTCTTTGGTCGGAAGAATTAATTTGATAAAGATGAAGTTACTCCCTAAATACTTATACATAGTCCATAATTGTCCTATTTGGATACCTCCGAAATTTTTTAAACAGATTAATTCTATCCTCACTGGCTTTATCCGGTTTAATAAGATTCCAAAAATCAGTTTGAAAAAATTACAAAGACCATGGACGGAGATTGGGGATTGGCCTTCCCAGACCTATTTAAGTCCTTTTTGCTTGCCAGCTGGTGACTGCCAATTGGTGGCTAGCACAAGACGCCTCAAATGCCTCTATGGTACTTGATGCCGCTACATTGGGCTCACTTGAAGCACTTAAACAGATACTATACCGAGGCACTACTGCCCCCTATGCCCTTACTAATAATATGAAAGTGGTTATTCGGGCACTGATCCAGAGCTGAAACAAACCCTCTCAAAATAAACTGTCTCCAAATGTTCCCTTGTGGAACAATCCAAAATTATCTCACTTTTTCTCTATTCCTGACCCAATAATATGGATTTCCAGAGGGGTGACGCACATTGAGCATATTATCCAAGATGGATCCCTTATGCAATATAATTCCATTAAAGAAAAGTTCAATCTTCCCAAAAGTTCAATACTTCTTCAGGTACATTCAACTTAGGCATGCGTTTGGCTCCCAATTTGCTAAAGTACTGGTCCGCCTAGGCACCACTGAATTAGAAGACATACTACTTCATGAAACACTTAAAAAGGCCCTGTCTCCAATCTACCAGAAAATCCTTTTATTAACTGAACCTCACGTGACTGTTTAAACAGCCATGACTTATTATCATGCCAAATCTTGACGATGAAGAATGGGAGGATGCATGGATTAAGCCATTTCAATACCTCATTGCATCCAGAGATAAATTAATACAGTTCAAAATACTACATAGGGCATACTAAACCCCTGCCAGGCTGTCTAAATTTGACCCAAATAGCCCAGTGCTATGGAGATGTGGTGCGATAGATGCAGATTTTGATCATGTTATGTGGACGTGTCCTAAGGTTGTACCTCTCTGGAAAGACATATGTGCCTACATCACTTAAATTACCCAAAAAATATTCCCTGTGAACCATGTTATTGTTTGCTGGGGGACACCACAAAACTAGCTAGCACACAGGCCGAGAGAACGCTATTAGGTTTATTGCTTTATTATAATCGCAAAGCAATGATTCCAAATTGGAAAAAGAAAGCTCCACCATCACTACAATGCTGGAAAAAACTAATAACTCTCTCCAATTATATAAGCAAGAAGTTTTAAATTAGGATGATACCATTTATTGGCTAACTAAAAATGAATAAAAATAAGCAAGCTTTCGGCCTCGCAGCCTTCGTCGGGCTTACATCCTGTTAGTTTGCAGGCTGGTGGTACAGACAGCTTATATCCATGCAACATCAAAAGGGAAAACAGATATTTTTTTCAAGCATAAATACATGTCATTAAGATGCCTTAAATCAAACAGACCATCTGAATGGGGTTAGCCATTATTACCTAAAATAAGGATCCTTGTTTACGCCATACTCACAGACCTGGGATTAGGATTGACCCAGAGGTATCGTAAATTCTTAGTTCACAAGTTCAGCTAGAATGGCTGAGAAAGTTCAAATATCATCCGCCTCATACCAATATAAAAAATTGTTCTCCTTAATCAAGCCGTTCTGCACAGCTTTGAACCAATTTATAAATTTTGTTTCTACTATTAATCGATCATTTGACGTAACAAAATGTATAAATTGGTTCAAAGCTGTGCAGAATGGTTTGAATAAGGACAACAGATCAAAACACTGACAGAATCCATGGATGGCAGGCTTTTGAGTGTCCTTGCAAAGAAAGGTGGCTATATTGGTCACGGATTTGTTTTTGTTTTGTTTTTGAATGTCAGAAATGTATATTTGTGAGTGTTGAGATGTTATATTGGTTTCTCTGGTAAAAATAAATAATTGAAATGGGTATATATTTGTTTTTTGTTAAGTTGCCTAATAATTATGCACAGTAATAGTCACCTGCACATACAGATATCCCCCTAAAACAAACTAAAAACTACTTTCAAAAATATTCAGCTTTGATATTAATTAGTTTTTTGGGTTCATTGAGAACATGGTTGTTCAATAATAAAATTATTCCTCAAAAATACAACTCGCCTAATAATTCTGCACTCCCTGTATATGCCATACCAACAATGTTCTGGCCTCTGCTGCGTTTCGTCTGTCAGTGTGAACCAGGCCTACCCTTTAGCACTTTATCCCACACATTTAGGAGTGTAATGTGATTTCTGCCCTTTAGAGATTAAAACATGACTTTACATAAACACATTTTTGATGGAACTTTTGCCATGGAACCCCCTCTGGCACGCCACTGTCCAGGTGTTAGAACATTTTAAGAAACTTTTCCATCCATTTTGTGGCCAGAAACAGCCCCGATAGGTGTTAGAAATCACCTGGCCATTGAAGTCTATGGCGGTTCGCCTGTTCGCAAACATTTGCAGAAGGTTTGCGTTCGTGAACCGAAAATTTGATGTTGGCGATACCATTAGTGCAGAGCTGTGATAGTCCTGATGTGTCTTTTCACACGTATTCTGAGGCTGTACAAGCTCTACACAGTTCCAAAAACTAACCCATGATCATGAGCTGTTTTTCCTGATCACGAGGTCGGATTCCGAATTCATGATCGCCTCTTGATCACGGATTCAGTTCCGAATGCCCCCGTGATCGTGGTCCAAATCCGGCTCGTGATCACGGATTTAGCCGACTTGCTAGAAACACCAAATTTGCCAGATATGTTAAGTAGGAAAGTGGGAACAAGGGGATAACATTTTTTCAAAAAGACCTTATAGTTTTTGAGAAAATAGATTTTAAAGTTTCACAGGAAAAAAATACATTTAAATGCGGTAAATGGCAGTTAATGGGTTTACCGCATTTAAATGTATACTTTTTTCCTATGAAACGTCCTTTGAAAATATAAAATCGATTTTCTCAAAAACTATAAGGTCTTCTTGAAAAAAAATGTTCCCCTTGTTCCCAATCTTCTACTTAACATATATGGCAAATTTGGTGTTTCTAGCATGTAAGGAGGCTTTGCTTTTAACCACTTAAGGACTGCAGTAAGTTTAATTGATCTGTGCTGCGTGGGCTCTTCAGCCCGCAGCACAGATTGGGTGATAGGCAGGGCGATCAGACTTCCCCCCTTTTTTCCCCACTAGGGGGATGTCCTGCTGGGGCGGGTCTGATTGCCGCCGCTGCCTTGTGCCCTGTGGGGGGGCTCATCAAAGCCCCCCTCCGCAGCGCTATTCCCCCCTCCCTCTCCTTCCCTCCCTCCTCTCCTTACTAAGGGCAGCACAGGATGGCGATCCGTCCTGTACCGCCTCTGATAGGCTTCAGCCTATCAGATCCCCGGCCAATCATCTCCTTTACGGCGCTGCTGTGACAACAGCGTTGTGCGACATAAACACCGGGGATTTCTTTCCCGGGTGTTTACATTTCGCCTGCGAGCCGCGATCGGAGGATCGCAGGCTGTTCAGGGAGACTCCCTCCGTGAACTGACATGGAACTCCAAGGAAATACCACTGCGACCAGCCGCCGCCTATCGACGTTGGCTGGTCGTTAAGTGGTTTTTAAAGTCGGCGGGTTTTGGTAGGTTTTAATCATGAATACTAGTTTCAATTGAAACTGATTTTCTCAAAAAAAAATGTTAACATTGTAAATCCATGCAATTTCGGTAATTGTAGCATGTACGGGGGCGTTGCTATTAACGTTAAAGTCAAATCCATGATCACGTCCGTGATCACAGATTCTACAGGCAATCACGGCTAAAATCCGATCTTATTCAGAATTCCGTTTCAAATCCGGATCACGATCACGTTGTATCCGGATTTCGATACTGCCGTGGCCGGATTTACTCAAATTAGTGATCGGGGGTAGACCGTGCAACACTACCTGCTGGACAGAGTCTCCTCACTATTGCTGGAAATAACCTAGGAAGGAGGGGGGGGGGGAGGGCTTCAGCAGGGGCACAAATGTGATAAAACCATCCGAGGATCTCCCCCTTCTTTTCCTGTATGGAGAACGCTTGTATTTACGCTTTTAGAAAATGATAGATGCTTCACAAGATCTAATTACACCTTACTTCTACTCTATATGATAAATAGTGGAAGAGACATTTGCACATTTTTAGTTTTTTTATTGTTTATTCTGCCTTTGTAGCACCCGGAGCTTTAGTGATTGTCTCTAGTCAGTCTCTAGGACGGTGAAGAGCTGGTAGCAGGGTAGACCACCTGGATTGGTGTACATGTACACCTGTCGCGTCGTCCCTCCCTGCATGGCAGCTTATGCAAGAAGACGACGACGGGATAGCTCCTGCCGGACAGCCCTGCAGGTATGATGGCTGCAGAGCACCCTGTAGGGACCCTTATAGGCGTGACGGGTGCCGGAGGAGCTGCTGGACCTTCTGATGGCATAGATGTGGTGCTTGCCGGGTGGTCTTCTTCTCTGCTCACTGATAGCACATTAGTGGCAGAGGTGACACTGGGTGTAGATGTCGCAGTGTCATCTGATGCTTCTGATGAAGAAGCTGATGAGCCACCTGATGGCACAGTCGTGTCACTTTGTTTGGGGATCACGCTGGCAGTTGCAGGTTTTGGGGTGGCTCTTGGTACAGGAGAGTGCCTGATGGCAGTATACTCCGGAAAGGCAGGTGGCAGAGGGCTGATGTCACCCTCTGATGATGATGTAGAGGAGCTTTTTCTTGAAAGTCCTTCCTCTAGTAACACAAAGTTATCCTTTTTGTAGTACTTTGCAGTTTTGTATAGGTAGATTCCCACTCCTATGTTAATTATCAGTAACACGAGTGAAAGGAAAAATGCCGTGATCCGGTAGATCTTCTGTGCCGCCCTCCATTTATCAGTAGGCAGTTTGAAGAGCTCCTGGAGGAAGTTTTCTATTGTTGACTTCCTTTTGACTGGCGTTGTTGCCCTGCTACCTGGTGTAGTCACCTTGCTCAATTTTCTTTTCTGTTTTACTTCTTCAGGTCCAGCTGTTACAGGGGAGGCCTCTGCAAGACAAAAAACAACATATGTGTGGTTAGATCAGTGTAACGCTAAAACAGAATAAATACCAAGTTCTAAGAGCGTTCCATTGTATAGAAAATTGGTCATTATGGACACCACAAACCCAGCACACAAAGCACTGAAGCTGCCCCCTGAATGCAGAGCGTATGTCTCTATCTCCCTACAGCGCCCTCTGCCTGGTTTACTTGAAGTCAGTGGCGTAGGGCCCGCAGTCGCAATGGTCGCCGTGGCGACCGGGCCCGGCTCCTGAAGAGGCGGGGGAGGGGCCCGGGGGGCCCATGTCCGTTTGGAGTGCGGCCCGTGCGCGCTATTGAGAGGGGGGAGCCGCAGCCGGGGGGAGGGCAGCCCGACCTCTCCCTCCCTTCCTCTCCCCGGGGCCCCCCCCCCTCAGATGCAGAGTGAGCGCGCACGGAAGCGCTGTAGGCAGAACTCACCTCCCTGCGTTCCAATCGCCGCTGATCTCCTCTCTGCATAGAAGCTGATACACACTGCTTCCAGCTAAACAGGAAGCAGTGTGTATCAGCATCTATACAGCGGGAGGAGATCACCGGCGCAGGGACGGAGGTGAGTCCTGCCTAGTGCCTACAACGCTTCCATGCGCGCTCACTCTGCATCTGAGGGGGGAGGGGCCCGGGGAGAGGAAGGGAGGGAGAGGTCGGGCTGCCCTCCCCCCGGCTGCGGCTCTCCCCTCCATATACAGCACCTACCTACCTGCCCTATCCTATCCTGGGGGGCAGCTACCTACCTATCCTATCCTGGGGGGCAGCTACCTACCTATCCTATCCTGGGGGCAGCTACCTACCTAACCTATCCTGGGGGGGGCAACTACCTAATCTATCCTGGGGGGGGCAGCTACCTCACCTATCCTGGGGGGGGGCAGCTACCTAATCTATCCTGGGGGGGGGGGGGGCAGCTACCTACCTAACCTATCCTGGGGGGGGCAGCTACCTACCTAACCTATCCTGGGGGGGTAGCTACCTAATCTAACCTATCCTGGGGGGCAGCTACCTACCTAACCTATCCTGGGGGGGCAGCTACCTACCTAACCTATCCTGGGGGGGGCAGCTACCTACCTAACCTATCTTGGGGGGGGGGGGCAGCTACCTAATCTAACCTATCCTGGGGGGCAGCTACCTACCTAACCGATCCTGGGGAGGGGGCAGCTACCTAATCTAACCTATCCTGGGGGGGCAGCTACCTACCTAACCTATCCTGGGGGGGGGGGGCAGCTACCTAATATAACCTATCCTGGGGGGGGGGCAGCTACCTAACCTATCCTGGGGGGGCAGCTACCTAATCTATCGTGGGGGGGGGGGCAGCTACCTAACCTATCCTGGGGGGGCAGCTACCTACCTAACCTATCCTGGGGGGGCACCTACCTAATCTAACCTATACTGGGGGGCAGCTACCTATCTAACCTATACTGGGGGGCAGCTGCCTAATCTAACCTATACTGGGGGGCACCTACCTCATCTAACCTATACTGGGGGGCAGCTACCTCATCTAACCTATACTGGGGGGCAGCTACCTAATCTAACCTATACTGGGGGCCACCTACCTATCTAACCTATACTGGGGGCAACTATTTTGGCTACCTATATTAGAGGCACCCACCTAACTAACCTGTACTGGTGGCACCTATCTATCTAACTTATACCGGCGGCGCCTGCCTATCTAACCTATACTGGGGGCAACTATACTGGCTATCTATGCTGGAGGCACCTACCTGGCTAACCTATACCGGGGGCAACTATACTGGCTTACCTATGCCTGGCTACCTATATTGGGGGGACCTATAGCTGGCTATAGGGATTCAGATATGTGTGTGCGTCGGGTGTTGCCGGGGGAGGGGGGGCTGTTGACGGGGGGGTATGGAACATCCAGATTCCGCATCGGGGCCCAGAGGTTTGTAGCTACGCCACTGCTTGAAGTGCAGCTAAAGATAGATTTTTTTTTTTTAAGTTTTATAGAGTATAGGGGAGAGTTAGAACCTCTGTGACGCTGTTTATTGCTGTCTGTGTCATCCCTGGAGATACCCCTCACTTCCTGTCACCTGTGGCATCCCAGGAAGTGATTGGATCTCTATGACAAGAGACAGGAGTATAGGCCACACAGAGGTTCTTCACACTGCTAAGAGAGCTGCATTTTTTTTTTATCTGCATTCCATGTTGTGGGTGATGCAGAAAATCCATGGAGACACAGACAGCAATAGCAATTTAAAAACAGGAGTTCCATCAAAGGAAAACAAAATTAGAAAATGACATTTTATCAGCAACTTTTTTTTTCAGTCTATTGTTAGCAGCTATTATTGTATCTCCAAAACTATTTTTTTTTAGTGAGCTATAATTTTTCTGAATCCTTACATCCTGAAAATATATAAACAACTAACTTTGTGAGCTTTGGGGTCCTTGGCATCAATAATGTGATAATGGAAGCAGCTTAAATTTTCCAATTAAAATAAAACAACTTTTTTAAAACCACTTAAGGACCGGGGCTGTTATTGCAGATCTGCGCTGCGTGGGCTCTCCAGCCCGCAGCGCAGATCGTGTGCACGGCAGGGCGATCAGACTTCCCCCCTTTTTTCCCTACTAGGGGGATGACCTGCTGGGAGGGGGGGGTCTGATCGCCGCCGCTCCGTGTGGTCGAGCGGGGGGGCTCTTCAAAGCCCCCCTCCGCAGCGTTTTCAGCGCTCCCTCCTTCCCCTTACCTCCCTCTCCCTCATTCAGCTGCGCAGGACAGATATCCGTCCTGCGCATTGTAGGATAGGCTTCAGCCTATCAAATGACGGCGATCCCCGGCCAATCAGAGGCCGGGGATTGCCGATCTGCCTTACGGCGCTGCTGCGCAGCATCGCCGTATTGATGTAAACAGAGGGGATTTCTTCCCCGCGTGTTTACATTAGGCGACGCGATCGGCGGCTGGCACACTGTTCACGGAGACAGTCTCCGTGAACTGACATGGAAAGGCCGCTCGAACATGTAATAACCACTTAAACCCGCCGCCGCCTATCGGCGTTAGGCGGTCCTTAAGTGGCTTTTGAACCCCAGCCATCCAATGATCAACTGTAGCATGTTTGAGGCCTCTGATATTAACAGTGTAAGAATGGCAGCAATTTAAATATTACCCTTGAAAATCAATAGGTGAATTTTGATTGCTATTGCAGGCTCCACCCACTTTCCTAAATATTAATCCCAGTCACCCAGCAGTCTTCCAGTGACCAACTGTGGAAAGTTTGAGAACCCTGCCATTGACAGTGTAAGAATGGCTGTAATATACATTTTCCCAGGTAAAAATGTGTTTGTTGTTGGCTCTGCGCACTTTTTCTAACCTTGACACACAGTCACTCAATGACAAAGTTTGTGAGCTTTGGGTTCCTTGGCATCGGTAATATTAGAATGGAAGCAGTTTATCAATTAAACAAATTTGATTGGCTATTTGTGGGTCTGTCCCTTTTCTGAATTTGAACACAAGTCACCAAATGACTGACTGTAGCAGGTTTGAGGTCTCCGCCATTAACCGTGGAAGAGTGGCAGCAATTTAAATAGTCCCTTTGAAAATGAATAGTTGAATTTTGATTGGATGTTGTAGGCTCCACCCACTTTGCTGAATATTAATCCCAGTCACATAGCAACCAACTGTGCCAAGTTTGGGAACCCTGCCATTAACAGTGTAAGAATAGCTGCAGTTTACATTTTCCCATGCAAAATGAATGGCTGAAATATGATTGGCTGTTTTATGCTCCTCCCACTTCCTGATTTTTTTTTATCTCGGTCACCAAGTGACCAACTGTGCCAAGTTTGGGGACCCTGACTTTATTACCGTGAGAATGGCAGCCTTTTACATTTTTTGCCATTGACAATGGAATTTAGTGGGTGAAATCTGATTGACTGTTGTGGCATTTCCCAGATGTACATGTACAGTGGGGGCACAAGAACCCCAGAACATATCATCCCAAGTAGCAAGGGATCTGTATACCAAGTTTTATTGAAACCAGTCAAGGCGTCGCACGCACGCACACACACACGCACGCACACACACACACACATGTCCAATTTTATATGTACAGAAGAAAGATAGATATAGCATGTTGCAGAGAACAAGGCATTCAATGTGCAACCGACCAATGCAAAGTCTCAATCCCGCAGGACAGAGGCGAATTCTATTCAGTATGAAAGGGGCCTCACTGCACTGGGAGAGGAGTTGTCAGTGTTACACGCAAAGCAGACAAAGAATGCTGGGCAGTAAAGTAGAGGTGGAAGGGCCACCTGTGGAAGATGTAGGGTTGCAGAGGATTATGGGAAAGTGGACATAAGCAGCTTGACATCCCTCAACCCAGCTCCACCTCCACATACAACATGTAAATACAATCTACTATAAGACTAATTGTTGGGCCCAAAAAAACAAAAACAAAAAAGGAACAACCAATCAGACGTTACCCTTATCTTTGACACAAATATTGTGATTGGTTGCTTTGCACTACTCTCCCACATTATCCTCAGCTTTCTCTCCCCCATCATGATAAACAGTGCTGCAGTGTCAGCATTTCATGCTGTATATTTCTTACCTGTAGTCTCAGAGACCCGGACATATACGGATGGAGCGGGTTCATAATTGTGACCATCGACGCGGAGGTGGATCTTGTAGAAGCCGCTGTCCTCAGTCGTGATGGGACTGACTGCCAAGGAGCAGCTCCCGGATCTCACCAGGCGTCTCATCACCGCGGTACGCGGGTCATGATGGGTCACTGCGCCGTCATTCAGGTTAAGGAGAGCCCTGTACTCTCCCCCATTCTCAGGCACCATCCCCCACTCCATCTCCACGTTATTTTGGTTCGGTCTAACAGGAAAGCGACATGGGATCACAAGGCGTGACCCCGCGCTCACAGCCATCTCCTCAGGGACCAAACTAATGGAGGTGACATCCACACCTGGAGGAAGGAAAGAGAGACAATGGTCAGTGGAATGCTTGTAGGAAATCATTCTAGAAGACTAAAACACAATAAACTGTCATTACTAGTAGAAAGTCCCACCCTCCCCTCAGGAAACAGGAAACATGGCCGCCCGCTAATCAGCAGAAATGTGGGCACTGCCGTAGGAGCCCATTGAAATACCAGCAATGTTGGGAAATGCAGACGCCCGCTAAATATCAGGCATTGGGCCATCTGCAAAGCAAAATATGGCTACAAATAACAGATGCTCAAGTTTCCCCACATTGCTGGTGATGGGCGCCTCCCATGAAAATCTGTTTTGACTCCACAAACTTTTCGTAACCTTCACACACAGTAACTCAATGAACAAGTTTGTGAGCTTTCGGGTTCCTGGCATCAAGATTGCATTCAGTTTATCCAGCAAAGAAATCTGATTGGCTTTTTGTAGCTCCCCCCTTTAGTGAATTTGAGCCCCAGTCAATGAACGACTGTAGCAGGTTTGAGGCCTCTGCCATTAACAGTGAAAGAATGGAAGCAGTTTCAATATTCCCCTTGAAAATCAATAGGTGAATTTTGATTGGCTGTAGTAGGTTCCACCCACTTTTTTGAATATTAATCCCAGTCACCCAGTGACCAACTGTGTCAAGTTTGAGAACCCTGCCATTAACAGTGTAAGAATGGCTGCAGTTTATATTTTCCCATGTAAAAGTTAGGTTTTGCTTCGCCCACTATTTCTAACCTTGACATACAGTCACTCAATGACCGAGTTTATGAGCTCTGGGGTCCCTGGCATTGATAAGTTGCATTTCCCCATTGAAATTAAACAAATCTGATTGGCTGTTTGTTGTCCGTCTGCACCCTTTTCAAAATTTTAAATGTGAAAATCAATAGGTGAATTTTGATTGGCTGTTGTAGGTTTCACCCACTTTTTTGAATATTAATCTCAGTCACCCAGTGACCAACTGTGTCAAGTTTGAGAACCCTGCCAATAACAGTGTAAGAATGGCTACAGTATACATTTTCCCATGTAAAAAATTTAGTTGTTGGCTCTGCCCTCTTTTTCAGACCTTGACACACACAATCCCTGTATAACCAAGGTTATGAGCTTTGTGGTCCTTGGCATCAACAATTTAAATTTTCCGACTGAAATTAAACAAATCTGATTGGCTGTTTGTGGCTCCACCCCCTTTTCAGAATGTGAATCCCAGTCACCCACTGACCGACTGTACCAAGTTTGAGGCCTCTGCCATTAAGAGTGTAAGAATATGATAGATATAGCATGTTGCAGAGAACAAGGCATTAGATGTGCAACCAATGTGAAGTCCCAATCCCGCAGGACAGAGGCGAATTCTATTCAGTGTGAAAGGGGCCTCACTGCACTGGGAGAGGAGAATGCTGGGCAGTAAAGTAGAGGTGGAAGGTCCTCCTATGGAAGATGTAGGGTTGCAGAGGATTATGGGAAAGTGGACATAAGCAGCTTGACATCCCTCAACCCAGCTCCACCTCCACATACAACATGTAAATACAATGTACTGTCTATACGACTCATTGTTGGGCATAAAAAACAAACAAAAAAAGGAACAACCAATCAGAAGTTACCCTTATTTTTGACACAAATATTGTGACTGGTTGCTTTGCACTACTCCCCCACATTATCCCCAGCTTTCTCTCCCCCATCATGATAAACAGTGCTGCAGTGTCAGCATTTCATGCTGTATATCGCTTACCTGAAGTCTCAGAGACGCTGACGTGTACGATCGGAGCGGGTTCATAAACGTGACCATCGACGCGGAGGTTGATCTCATAGAAGCCGCTGTCCTCAGTCGTGATGGGACTGACTGTCAGGGAGCAGCTCCCGGATCTCACCAGGCGTCTGATGACCGCGGTACGCGGGTCACGATGGATCACTGCGCCGTCATTAAGGTTAAGAAGAGCTCTGTACTCTCCCCCATTGTCAGGCACCATCCCCCACTCCATCTCCACGTTATTCTTGTTCGGTCTGGTGTTAAAGCGACATGGGATCACAAGGCGTGACCCCGCGCTCACAGCCATCTCCTCAGGGACCAAACTAATGGAGGTGACATCCACACCTGTAGGAAGGAAAGAGAGACAATGGTCAGTGCAATACTTGTAGGAAATCATTCTAGAAGACTAATACACAATAAACTGTCATTACTGGTAGAAAGTCCCACCCTCCCCTCAGGAAACAGGAAACATGGCCGCCCGCTAATCAGCAGAAATGTGGGCACTGCTGTAGGAGTCCATTGAACTACCAGCAATGTGGGGAAATGCAGACGCCCGCTAAATATCAGGCATCGGGCCGTCTGCAAAGCAAAATATGGCTACAAATAACAGATGCTCAAGTTTCCCCACATTGCCGGTGATGGGCGCCCGTACATTAGCAGGATTATGTTTAGTGATGTGGTTAAGGTTAGTCATGTGGGGGTTGATGGTTAAGACTAGATTTGCATGGGAAGGTTAAGGTCAGCCGTCTGGGGGTTCGGTTGAGGTTAGATGTGGGGTTGGTGGTCAATGTAGCTGTGGGTGGAAGTGGTTCAAGTTAGGCATGGGTGGAAGTGGTAGAGGCTACCAGTGTTGGCAGGATGTCACCGCTATAACCCCCATTTACCAGCAGAACCATTTCAATGGGTTGGTGGTAAGGGGGTGGTTAAGGAGTGGGGGGGGGATGTTGGTAAAGGCTACATGTTAATGGGAAGGTTAAGGTTAGCTGTGGAGATAAGCTTAGTTAAGGTTAGAGCATGGGGTGGATAAGGTTAGGTGTGGGGGGTAAGCTGTGGTTGGCCGGTGGTTTAGAATGGGCATGGGTGGAGCTGGTTAAGGTTATGTATCCAGGCGAGTGGTTAAGGTTATGCATCGGTGGGGGTGGTTAAGGTTAGCTGTGTGGGGGGTGGTTAAGCTTAGGCATCCAGGGGCAGTGGTTGAGGTTAGGCATGGGTGGGGTGTGGTTAAAGTTAGGCATGGGTGGGGGGGGGCTAAGGTTAGGCAGGGTGGAGAGTGGTTAAGGTTAGGCATGGGTGGGGGGTGGTTAAGGTTAGGCATGGGTAAGGGGTGTTTAGGCATGGGTGGAGAGTGGTTGAGGTTAGGCATGGGTGGGGGGTGTTTAAGATTAGGCATGGGTGGAGAGTGGTTGAGGTTAGGCATGGGTGGGGGATGTTTAAGATTAGGCATGGGTAGAGAGTGGTTAAGGTTAGGCATTGGTGGGGGGTGTTTAAGATCAGGCATGGGTGCAGAGTGGTTAAGGTTAGGCATCCGGGGGGAGTGGTTATGGCCTGATCCCACTAACGCATTTGTGCGCAGTTGTGGCCGCTTTTCAGCAACACATCAATGTTACAGATGCTGAAAAGTAGACAGAAGCAGATACTACTGAGCACAACTGCGTTAGTGGGCTCAGGTCTTCAGGTTAGGTACCAGTGAAGGGAGGGTTCAGAGTGAGAGTAGGATTTGGTTTAGCTTTCATAAAATATCAGTATGTATTACTAACATTTTACTGTCACTATTAGCACTGCAAGAGTAGAAAATCAGTAAACTTACTGATAATCTACTATTGGTGATTTCCAGGCGCCTTTTTTTATATATACTTCCCTTCCTCCCCTGCTACTAACCCTGGAAAATGTCCACTAAACTCCGCCCTCGCCATCCGCCATATGTTCATAAACCGCCTTACCTGAAGAGGGCTGAAGAAGGACTAGAAGTCCCACAACATGGAACAATCCACAAAGCATTTTGTCACACGAGGACAAAACAAAGATATCCTGCTTAACGTTAGCTGCTCTCGCTGCTCACGCCAACACAAGACTGCCAGTCTGCTGGGCTGTGCTGCCCTTATATGGAGCTGCTGCTGTGATGTCATAATGGGCCACACCCTCTTGTGTTTCCTGGTCACCTGTGTTACCATAGCAACCAGCCACAACACAACCCTCATCCTCCTGCAGCAGGAAACACAAGGGGGTGTGGCCCATTATGACATCACAGCAGCAGCTGCATCATATTATCATTATTATTATTTAGTATTTATATAGCGCCGACATATTACGCAGCGCTGTACAGTATATATATATATATATATATATATATATATATATGTATATGTATATATATATCTTGTCACTAAGTGTCCCTCAAAGGAGCTCACAATCTAATAGCTCCAGCAGACCGGCAGAAAATAGCATTTTTGATGAGAAAATTTGCATGCAACATTGTTCACGCAGCGTACCGGGTGAACTGTGAACATCGCATGAGGTGTAACATTGCTGTGTGACTTTTCGTGTTACAATGTGTCCATTATGTCGCACCGCAACGCCCCACTGCGAATGGGCGCCTATTTCCTAGTTTCCAAAATAGAATATAATCCAGGTGCCTGCTGTGTTGCAATATATTATATTATATATATTATGCATGATAAACAAGCAGATAAAAAGAGCGAGTGCACACCAATGCCTTCAAACTTAGTCACAATTATACCAGCGGTGCAACATCCAGATGAAAAAACAGCTTATGTCTATAGCCCTAGTCATAGAGGGGCGAAACGATCGTCGACCTGCCTCCGCACCTTGTGAACAACCTCCTGTCTGATAAGTATTGCTGTCTTTTTGCCTTTTATCCTTGGAAAAAAATTTTATTGGAAGATTTGCATTAAAGGTTGAACTTTTATTGAAGCAAACCATGGCGAGTAGCTCCTGGATATTTCTTTTCCTTTCCTTAATGCTATTATATATATTATGGAGGCAAGGAGGGCGGAGACTATCCTAGAGGCAGGGAGGGAGGGAGAGGGGGGGGGGGACAGGCTGGTGAACCTACTATGGGCACCTACCTGGCTAATCTATATAAGGGGCAACTATGCTAGCTACCTATACTGGGGCAACTATACTAGCTACCTATACTGGGGCAACTATACTACCTATACGGGGGCAACTATACTACCTATTCTGGGGCAACTATACTAGCTACCTATACTGGGGCAACTATACTACCTATACGGGGGCAACTATACTACCTATTCTGGGGCAACTATACTAGCTACCTATACTGGGGCAACTATACTACCTATACTGGGGCAACTATACTACCTATACGGGGGCAACTATACTACCTATTCTGGGGCAACTATACTAGCTACCTATACTGGGGCAACTATACTACCTATACTGGGGCAACTATACTACCTATACTGGGGCAAGTATACTAGCTACCTATACTGGGGCAACTATACTAGCTATATGGGGGCAACTATACTACCTATACTGGGGCAAGTATACTAGCTACCTATACTGGGGCAACTATACTAGCTATACGGGGGCAACTATACTACCTATACTGGGGCAAGTATACTAGCTACCTATACTGGGGCATCTGTACTAGCTATATGGGGGCAACTATACTACCTATACTGCGGCAACTATACTACCTATTCTGGGGCAACTATACTTGCCACCTATACTGGGGCAACTATACTAGCTACCTATACTGGGGCAACTATACTAGCTACCTATACTGGGGCAACTATACTACCTATACTGGGGCAACTATACTTGCTACCTATACTGGGGCAACTATACTAGCTACCTATACTGGGGCAACTATACTACCTATACTGGGGCAACTATACTACCTATACTGGGGCAAGTATACTAGCTACCTATACTGGGGCAACTATACTAGCTATATGGGGGCAACTATACTACCTATACTGGGGCAAGTATACTAGCTACCTATACTGGGGCAACTATACTAGCTATACGGGGGCAACTATACTACCTATACTGGGGCAAGTATACTAGCTACCTATACTGGGGCATCTGTACTAGCTATACGGGGGCAACTATACTACCTATACTGCGGCAACTATACTACCTATTCTGGGGCAACTATACTTGCCACCTATACTGGGGCAACTATACTAGCTACCTATACTGGGTGCAACTATACTAGCTACCTATACTGGGGGCAACTATACTTCCTATACTGGGGCAACTATATTAGCTACCTATACTGGGGCAACTATACTTTCTATACTGGGGCAACTATGTTAGCTACCTATACTGGGGCAACTATACTAGCTACCTATACTGGGGCAACTATACTAGCTACCTATACTGGGGCAACTATACTTCCTATATTGGGGCAACTATATTAGCTACCTGTACTGGGGCAACTATACTTTCTATACTGGGGCAACTATTCTACCTATACTGGGGCAACTATGCTACCTATACTGGGGCAACTATACTGGGGGCAACTATACTAGCTACCTACACTGGGGGCAACTATACTTCCTATATTGGGGCAACTATATTAGCTACCTATACTGGGGGCAACTATACTTTCTATATTGGGGCAACTATTCTACCTATACTGGGGCAACTATACTAGCTACCTACACTGGGGGCAACTATACTTCCTATACTGGGGCAACTATATTAGCTACCTATACTGGGGCAACTATACTTCCTATATTGGGGCAACTATACTAGCTACCTATACTGGGGCAACTATACTAGCTATACGGGGGCTATAGTGAAATATCAGTATGTATTACCAATATTTCCTATCATTATTAGCACTGCAAGAGTAGAAAATAGGTACAATTAGCGCTAATCTACTATTGGTGATTTCTAGGCGCCCTTTTTTCATATCCACCTTCCCTCCCCCTCCCCCGCTACTAACCCTGAGAAATGTCCACTAAACTCCGCCCTCGCCATATGTTCATAAACCGCCTTACCTGAAGAGGGCTGAAGAAGGACTAGAAGTCCCACAACATGGAAGAATCCACAAAGCATTTTGTCACACGAGGACAAAACAAAGATATCCTGCTCAACGTTAGCTGCTCACGCTGCTCACGCCAACACAAGACTGCCAGTCTGCTGTGCTGTGCTGCCCTTATATGCAGCTGCTGCTGTGATGTCATAATGGGCCACACCCTCTTGTGTTTCCTGGTCACCTGTGTTACCATAGCAACCAGCCACAACACAACCCTCATCCTCCTGCAGCAGGAAACACAAGGGGGTGTGGCCCATTATGACATCACAGCAGCAGCTGCATCATATTATTATTATTATTTAGTATTTATATAGCGCCGACATATTACGCAGCACTGTACAATGTATATATATATATATATATATATATATATATATATATATATATATCTTGTCACTAACTGTCCCTCAAAGGAGCTCACAATCTAATCCCTCCAGCAGACCGGCAGAAAATAGCATTTTTGATGCGAAAATTTGCATGCAACATTGTTCACGCAGCGTACCGGGTGAACTGTGAACATTGCATGAGGTGTAACATTGCTGTGTGACTTTTCGAGTTACAATGTGTCCATTATGTCGCACCGCAACGCCCCACTGCGAATGGGCGCCTATTTCCTAGTTTCCAAAATAGAATATAATCCAGGTGCCTGCTGTGTTGCAATATATTATATTATATATATTATGGAGGCAAGGAGGGCGGAGACTACCCTAGAGGCAGGGAGGGAGGGAGAGGGGGGGGGGGGGACAGGCTGGTGAACCTACTATGGGCACCTACCTGGCTAATCTATATAAGGGGCAACTATGCTAGCTACCTATACTGGGGCAACTATACTAGCTACCTATACTGGGGCAACTATACTACCTATACGGGGGCAACTATACTACCTATTCTGGGGCAACTATACTAGCTACCTATACTGGGGGCAACTATACTACCTATTCTGGGGCAACTATACTTTCTATCCTGGGGCAACTATACTAGCTACCTATACTGGGGGCAACTATACTACCTATTCTGGGGCAACTATACTTTCTATCCTGGGGCAACTATACTAGCTACCTATACTGGGGGCAACTATACTACCTATTCTGGGGCAACTATACTTTCTATACTGGGGCAACTATACTAGCTACCTATACTGGGGGCAACTATACTACCTATTCTTTGGCAACTATACTTTCTATCCTGGGGCAACTATACTAGCTACCTATACTGGGGGCAACTATACTACCTATTCTGGGGCAACTATACTTTCTATACTGGGGCAACTATACTAGCTACCTATACTGGGGGCAACTATACTAGCTACCTATACTGGGGCAACTATAATTCCTATACTGGGACAACTATGCTAGCTACCTATACTGGGGGCAACTATACTAGCTATCTATACTGGGGCAACTATAATTCCTATACTGGGGCAACTATGCTAGCTACCTATACTGGGGCAACTATACTACCTATACTGGGGCAACTATACTAGCTACCTATACTGGGGCAACTATACTAGCTACCTATACTGGGGCAACTATACTAGCTACCTATACTGGGGCAACTATACTAGCTACCTACACTGGGGGCAACTATACTAGCTACCTATACTGGGGCAACTATACTAGTTCCCTTTACTGGGGGCAACTATACTTCTTATACTGGGGCAACTATATTAGCTACCTATACTGGGGCAACTATACTTTCTATACTGGGGCAACTATACTAGCTACCTATACTGGGGCAACTATAATTCCTATACTGGGGCTATAGTGAAATATCAGTATGTATTACCAATATTTCCTATCATTATTAGCACTGCAAGAGTAGAAAATAGGTACGATTACCGATAATCTACTATTGGTGATTTCTAGGCGCCCTTTTTTCATATCCACCTTCCCTCCCCCTCCCCCGCTACTAACCCTGAGAAATGTCCACTAAACTCCGCCCTCGCCATCCGCCATATGTTCATAAACCGCCTTACCTGAAGAGGGCTGAAGAAGGACTAGAAGTCCCACAACATGGAAGAATCCACAAAGCATTTTGTCACAGGAGGACAAAACAAAGATATCCTGCTCAACGTTAGCTGCTCTCGCTGCTCACGCCAACACAAGACTGCCAGTCTGCTGTGCTGTGCTGCCCTTATATGCAGCTGCTGCTGTGATGTCATAATGGGCCACACCCTCTTGTGTTTCCTGGTCACCTGTGTTACCATAGCAACCAGCCACAACACAACCCTCATCCTCCTGCAGCAGGAAACACAAGGGGGTGTGGCCCATTATGACATCACAGCAGCAGCTGCATCATATTATTATTATTATTTAGTATTTATATAGCGCCGACATATTACGCAGCACTGTACAATGTATATATATATATATATATATATATATATATATATATATATATCTTGTCACTAACTGTCCCTCAAAGGAGCTCACAATCTAATCCCTCCAGCAGACCGGCAGAAAATAGCATTTTTGATGCGAAAATTTGCATGCAACATTGTTCACGCAGCGTACCGGGTGAACTGTGAACATCGCATGAGGTGTAACATTGCTGTGTGACTTTTCGAGTTACAATGTGTCCATTATGTCGCACCGCAACGCCCCACTGCGAATGGGCGCCTATTTCCTAGTTTCCAAAATAGAATATAATCCAGGTGCCTGCTGTGTTGCAATATATTATATTATATATATTATGGAGGCAAGGAGGGCGGAGACTACCCTAGAGGCAGGGAGGGAGGGAGAGGGGGGGGGGGGGACAGGCTGGTGAACCTACTATGGGCACCTACCTGGCTAATCTATATAAGGGGCAACTATGCTAGCTACCTATACTGGGGCAACTATACTAGCTACCTATACTGGGGCAACTATACTACCTATACGGGGGCAACTATACTAGCTACCTATACTGGGGGCACCTATACTAGCTACCTATACTGGGGCAACTATACTACCTATTCTGGGGCAACTATACTAGCTACCTATACTGGGGGCAACTATACTACCTATTCTGGGGCAACTATACTTTCTATCCTGGGGCAACTATACTAGCTACCTATACTGGGGGCAACTATACTACCTATTCTGGGGCAACTATACTTTCTATCCTGGGGCAACTATACTAGCTACCTATACTGGGGGCAACTATACTACCTATTCTGGGGCAACTATACTTTCTATACTGGGGCAACTATACTAGCTACCTATACTGGGGGCAACTATACTACCTATTCTTTGGCAACTATACTTTCTATCCTGGGGCAACTATACTAGCTACCTATACTGGGGGCAACTATACTACCTATTCTGGGGCAACTATACTTTCTATACTGGGGCAACTATACTAGCTACCTATACTGGGGGCAACTATACTACCTATTCTTTGGCAACTATACTTTCTATACTGGGGCAACTATACTAGCTACCTATACTGGGGGCAACTATACTAGCTACCTATACTGGGGCAACTATAATTCCTATACTGGGACAACTATGCTAGCTACCTATACTGGGGGCAACTATACTAGCTATCTATACTGGGGCAACTATAATTCCTATACTGGGGCAACTATGCTAGCTACCTATACTGGGGCAACTATACTACCTATACTGGGGCAACTATACTAGCTACCTATACTGGGGCAACTATACTAGCTACCTATACTGGGGCAACTATACTAGCTACCTATACTGGGGCAACTATACTAGCTACCTATACTGGGGGCAACTATACTACCTATTCTTTGGCAACTATACTTTCTATCCTGGGGCAACTATACTAGCTACCTATACTGGGGGCAACTATACTACCTATTCTGGGGCAACTATACTTTCTATACTGGGGCAACTATACTAGCTACCTATACTGGGGGCAACTATACTACCTATTCTTTGGCAACTATACTTTCTATACTGGGGCAACTATACTAGCTACCTATACTGGGGGCAACTATACTAGCTACCTATACTGGGGCAACTATAATTCCTATACTGGGACAACTATGCTAGCTACCTATACTGGGGGCAACTATACTAGCTATCTATACTGGGGCAACTATAATTCCTATACTGGGGCAACTATGCTAGCTACCTATACTGGGGCAACTATACTACCTATACTGGGGCAACTATACTAGCTACCTATACTGGGGCAACTATACTAGCTACCTATACTGGGGCAACTATACTAGCTACCTATACTGGGGCAACTATACTAGCTACCTACACTGGGGGCAACTATACTAGCTACCTATACTGGGGCAACTATACTAGTTCCCTTTACTGGGGGCAACTATACTTCCTATACTGGGGCAACTATATTAGCTACCTATACTGGGGCAACTATACTTTCTATACTGGGGCAACTATACTAGCTACCTATACTGGGGCAACTATAATTCCTATACTGGGGCTATAGTGAAATATCAGTATGTATTACCAATATTTCCTATCATTATTAGCACTGCAAGAGTAGAAAATAGGTACGATTACCGATAATCTACTATTGGTGATTTCTAGGCGCCCTTTTTTCATATCCACCTTCCCTCCCCCTCCCCCGCTACTAACCCTGAGAAATGTCCACTAAACTCCGCCCTCGCCATCCGCCATATGTTCATAAACCACCTTACCTGAAGAGGGCTGAAGAAGGACTAGAAGTCCCACAACATGGAACAATCCACAAAGCATTTTGTCACACGAGGACAAAACAAAGATATCCTGCTCAACGTTAGCTGCTCACGCTGCTCACGCCAACACAAGACTGCCAGTCTGCTGGGCTGTGCTGCCCTTATATGGAGCTGCTGCTGTGATGTCATAATGGGCCACACCCTCTTGTGTTTCCTGGTCACCTGTGTTACCATAGCAACCAGCCACAACACAACCCTCATCCTCCTGCAGCAGGAAACACAAGAGGGTGTGGCCCATTATGACATCACAGCAGCAGCTGCATATAAGGGCAGCACAGCAAACCGGCAGAAAATAGCATTTTTAAAGCGAAAATGACTTTGGGGAAAATTTGCACGCAACATTGTTCACCATCACTGTTAATGCGCGTGTTATGTGGTAATGTACGGTATGCAGTGGGCGGGGCTGCCGCACACCGTTAGATCGCAGCGTATCGGGTGAACTGTGAACATCGCATGAGGTGTAACACTGCTGTGTGACTTTTCGCGTTACAATGTGTCCATTATGTCGCACCGCAACGCCCCACTGCGAATGGGCGCCTATTTCCTAGTTTCCAAAACGGCCCCGAGCGGGAGCAGGGGCTGCAGGCCCTATTGTTACGCCAGTGATATACACTATATATATATATATATATATATATTTTTCAGGTTTTCGCTGTAAAAATAGTTTCAGTAAAAATATAGTTTTTCTTTATTGTCACGCTTTTTATGATTTTTCCCGGTAAAAATATTGTTTTCCGCGCTTTCGTGGTAAAAATAGCGATTTTTCACGTTTTAATGAAAAATGCAAAAATACAACTATTTTGTGTGGAAATTTCTCAAAATTGAAAATCGCATTTTTAAAGCGAAAATTCCCAATTGGCGAGCAGCGCTGCTCACTATGTAACCTTAGGCCTTGAGATGGGATTGGTGAAGCCCCCAGTGCTACAGTCACTGCAATAAAAGCATAAAAACCACAAGAAGTGAGCTCAGGCGGGCTCTCAGCAGGCAGACATGCCCTATGCAGCTCTGTACAGAGTATACAGTGGCTTGCAAAAGTATTCGGCCCCCTTGAAGATTTCCACATTTTGTCACATTACTGCCACAAACATGAATACATTTTATTGGAATTCCACGTGAAAGACCAATACAAAGTGGTGTACACGTGAGAAGTGGAACGAAACTCATACATGATTCCAAACATGTTTTACAAATAAATAACTGCAAAGTGGGGTGTGCGTAATTATTCGGCCCCCTGAGTCGATACTTTGTAGAACCACCTTTTGCTGCAATTACAGCTGCCAATCTTTTAGGGTATGTCTCTACCAGCTTTGCACATCTAGAGACTGAAATCCTTGCCCATTCTTCTTTGCAAAACAGCTCCAGCTCAGTCAGATTAGATGGACAGCGTTTGTGAACAGCAGTTTTCAGATCTTGCCACAGATTCTCGATTGGATTTAGATCTGGACTTTGACTGGGCCATTCTAACATATGGATATGTTTTGTTTTAAACGATTCCATTGTTGCCCTGGCTTTATATTTAGGGTCGTTGTCCTGCTGGAAGGTGAACCTCTGCCCCAGTCTCAAGTCTTTTGCAGTCTCCAAGAGGTTTTCTTCCAAGAATGCCCTGTATTTGGCTCCACCCATCTTCCCATCAACTCTGACCAGCTTCCCTGTCCCTGCTGAAGAGATGCACCCCCAGAGCATGATGCTGCCACCACCATATTTGACAGTGGGGATGGTGTGTTCAGAGTGATGTGCAGTGTTAGTTTTCCGCCACAAATAGCGTTTTGCATTTTGGCCCAAAAGTTCCATTTTGGTCTCATCTGACCAGAGCGTCTTCTTCCACATGGATCAGTTAAAAATGGCGCCCAGCACCGATAGATAAAAACGGCGCACCATTGACTTACATTACGAAACGATATTTATCGTTTTAAATGTTAAAAAATGGCGCCGACCTTTTGAACGAAATTTATCGTTTTAAAACTTTTTTTGTTTGTCCTGCCTGAACGATATTTATTATCTTTTTAACCCCTGCTTTGCTGCCGTTTTGAAAATATCTGCCCGCCGGCTTTAATGTTTAATAGCAAAGCCCCCTTAAACGCTAAAAACACTAAATTTGCAGGGAATGTTAAGAAAAAAATTGTGAACAAGAAATTTTTTTTTTTCAAAAAGACCTTATAGTTTTTGAGAAAATCGATTTTGAATGTTCTCCTTCTGACCGTGGGAAAAGCCCGCCGACTTTAGCGGTTAATAGCAAAGCCCCTTTAAATGCCAGAAACACCAAATGTGTAGGGAAATGTTAAGAAGAACAGTGGGAACAAGAAGAAATGTTTTTTTTCAAAAAGACCTTATTGTTTTTGAGAAAATCGATTTTAAATCTTCAAAGAGAAAAATTATCCATTTAAATCGCGTAATGACTTTTCTGCGGAAACAATTCCGCCAACTTTAGCAGTTAATAGCAATGTCCCCTTAAATCCTAGCAACACCAAATTTGCAGGATATGTTAAAAAGATACTGGGAATTTGAACAATATTTAAAAAAAAACTATAAGGTCTTTTTGAAAAAAAAATGTCTTCTTGTTCCCACTGTTCTTCTTAACATTTCCCTACACATTTGGTGTTTCTGGCATTTAGAGGGGCCTTGCTATTAACCGCTAAATTCGGCGGGCGTTTAATTTTCCCACGGTCAGAAGGAGAATATTCAAAATCGATTTTCTCAAAAACTATAAGGTCTTTTTGAAAAAAAAATGTTTTTCTTGTTCACAATTTTTTTCTTAACATTCCCTGCAAATTTGGTGTTTTTAGCGTTTAAGGGGGCTTTGCTATTAAACATTAAAGCCGGCGGGCAGATATTTTCCAAACGGCAGCAAAGCAGGGATTAAAACGATAAATATCGTTCAGGCAGGATTAAAAAAAAAAAATTAAAAATAATAAAAAATAAATTTTGTTCAAAAGGTCTGCACTATTTTAACCTTTAAAACGATAAAGTGTAGAGAAACCGAGAGCCCAATATAGTGTAGTATGTTAAGCATAAATGAAGTAAAGGTTATCGTGAGAAAATTATACTCACAAACATGGGTTACCACACAGGCAACCACTGTATAGGCAGGTGAGGAGATTAGACCTGTCCTCGCTCAGGGATAAGAAGTCGCTCTCTGTAGATGCGAAAGGGGGTAGATCACCCCTCCACCAGGGGTGGACACGGTATAGCAGTAGGAGAACAGAGGCGCCAGCAGGATAAAAGTGGATAAAAACTTTAAAATTTGCTGGGAGGAAGCGGTGGACTTACCTCCATAAAGCAGACACGAAAGACTGTCTGAATAGTAGTCACATTTATTAATTAGTACCCCAAAACAGTGCAACGCGTTTCGCAGGCCCAGTCCGCTTCATCAGGCAATAAACATGGGGACAAGACAGAATTTTAGCAATAGCCAGTGTAGCGCCTCAGTGGGGCGCTCACTGAGGCGCTACTTCTCCTACTGCTTTAAAACGATAAATATCGTTTTAAACACATATCGGGCAGAAGGGGGCGCCATTATTTAGCCTGCGCCATTTTTCACTGGACCCTCTTCCACATGTTTGCTGTGTCCCCCACATGGCTTGTGGCAAACTGCAAACGGGACTTTTTAGGCCCGGTTCACACTTGCGGTTTTGTAAAAACCGGAACGGATGTCCGGACCGCACCGGTTCCTATCCGGATCAGGTCCGGATCCGGTCCGTTTGCATCCGTTTTCCGTGCGGTAGGAACACGGTTGCGGTCCGGATCCGGTTTCTTAAAGAGATAACAACCTGTAAATACCTGGGGTCTGGGAGGTCAGCGGAAGCTCTGGGGTCATTGTTGGAGACAGGTGGACGTGTGGAGACCATCCGTGGATACAGAGACTGCAGTTGGGACCATGGATCCAGTCATTTTTTACTCGTATTACCTGGGAATTCTCTCCTTCCTGTTGTTCACCTACTACTATGTGGGGAGAAGGCCTCACCTCCTCGTTATCAGACATATCATCAGACATGTTGCTGCCAAAGAGCTCCAGCATGAAATCCCTGCTGCTCCACTCTGTGAACGCTGGGCCCATGTGGTCCCCATCCAAAATGGCCACTAGAAAAAGCATAGGAAGTGGGGTAGAACGTCCGGTTTTTATAGCCAGTGTGTTGTGCGCTCTCCGGTTCTCATTGCTTTGTATTGGCCGGATGCAACAGTCAGGCTCCGCTCCGGATACGTCTGCCGGAGGAGCCGGACCAAAACATAGCGCATGTTGGATCTTATGCCGGAGTCCGGATCCGGTCCGGACAAAACGGACGCATGTGAACGGACGCATAGACTTTCATTGCTATGCCGTGCCTCCGTTCCGCATGCGGTCCGGCTCCGGCACGGCGATTCCGGACGGCGACCGCTAATGTGAACCAGGCCTTATGCTTTTCTGTTAACAATGGCTTTCTTCTTGCCACTCTTCAATAAAAGCCAACTTTGTACAGTGCATGACTAATAGTTGTCCTATGTACAGATTCCCCCACCTGAGCTGTAGATCTCTGCAGCTCGTCCAGAGTCACCATGGGCCTCTTGACTGCATTTCTGATCAGCGCTCTCTTTGTTCGGCCTGTGAGTTTAGGTGGACGGCCTTGTCTTGGTAGGTTTACAGTTGTGCCATACTCCTTCCATTTCTGAATGATCACTTGAACAGTGCTTTGTGGGATGTTCAAGGCTTTGGAGATCTTTTTGTAACCTAAGCCTGCTTTACATTTCTCAATAACTTTATCCCTGACCTGTATGGTGTGTTCTTTGAACTTCATGGTGTTGTTGCTCCCAAGATTCTCTTAGACAACCTCTGAGGCCGTCACAGAGCAGCTGTATTTGTACTGACATTAGATTACACACAGGTGCACACTATTTAGTCATTAGCACTCATCATGCAATGTCTATGGGCAACTGACTGCACTCGGACCAAAGGGGGCTGAATAATTACGCACACCCCACTTTGCAGTTATTTATTTGTTAAAAATTTTTGGAATGATGTATGATTTTTGTTCCACTTCTCATGTGTACACCACTTTGTATTGGTCTTTCATGTGGAATTCCAATAAAATTGATTCATGTTTGTGGCAGTAATATGACAAAATGTGGAAAACTTCAAGGGGGCCGAATACTTTTGCAAGCCACTGTATATTGTCACTTACCTGTCCCTCGGAGGAGCTCACAACCTAATCCTTACCATAGTCTTACGTTTATGTATGTATCGTGGTCTAGGGCCAATTTAGAGGTAAGCCAATTAAAGGACACCCGAGGCGAAAATAAACAAATGAAATAAACAATTGTATCTATCTTCCTTCTCTTAAAAATAACTTTTTTTAAGATATTCCACAGTTTTATTTTATGTTTAAATCTACTTTTTAAGTTTCAACTGTTTTATTGTTTTTGCTCAATGTCACATTCATTGACATATGCCAGAGATAAAATCTATTAACTATTAACCCTTTTTATCTTTTTCCTGCTCTCAGAAACCATTTTCTGCTAGGAAAGTGTTTTATAGTTGGAATTTCTTATCAGTGAGGGTCACACTGTCGTCACTTCCTGTCAGGAGTCAGGACTAAGTCAGCCACTTACATACATGATATTTAACTCTTTCAGACAGAGAAAGAAAGAAAAAGGAACATAGCATAGCCATTTGTGTGCTAGGCACCGTACATACCCATGTCTATCTCATCATGTCACCTTTGGTATCCTTTAACTTATCTGTATGGTTTTGGGATGTGGGAGGAAACCGGAATGCCCTGAGGAAACCCATGCAGACACAGGGAGAACATACAAACTCCTTGCAGATGTTGACCTGGCTGGAATATGAACCAAGGACCCAATGTTGCAAGGCAAGAGCGCTAACCACTACGCCACCGCGCTGCCCACTACGCAAATGACTAATGATTAATGTCCGTTGTTAAAGGGGAACTGAAGAGAGAGGTATATGGAGGCTGTCATGTTTATTTCCTTTTAGACAATACCAGTTGCCTGTCAGCCCTGCTGATCCTCTGCCTCTAATACTATTAGCCATAGCCCCTGAACAAGCATGCAGCAGATCAGGTGTTTCAGTGGTTCAGACTTATAAGTCTGATCTGACAAGACTAGCTGCATGCTTGTTTCTGGTTTTAATCAGATACTACTGCAGAGAAATAGACCAGCAGGGCTGCCAGGCAACTGGTATTGATTAAAAGGAAATAAACATGACAGCCTCCATATACCTCTCTCTTCAGTTCCCCTTTAAATGTCCAATTTCAAATTGGTAAATTAGACCAACAGTATCAGTAAATGTCCAGCGTGTGATCTCTATCACTGGGGTCCAGTGAAAAGTCAAACAGCAATAAGATTGCTCCACTATTCCCAGAGGCGTATCTGGGTAATAAGGCTCCTATGGCAAACACTGAAAGTGCGCCCTCCCACTCCTTTTTCCCTTCAAGGGTGGCTAGGTTAGTGTGAAGAGTGGGTGGATAGATGAAGGGTGGCTGGGTCTAAGTGAAGGGTGGCTGGGGCAGGGTGGCTGGGACAGGGTGGCTGGGTCCGACTACAGGGTGGCTGGGACAGGGTTGCTGGGTCTGGGTGCAGGGTGAGTCTGCATGCACGGTGGCTTGGGCAGGTTGAAGGGGGGCTGGGTAGGTGGCTGAATGAAGGGTGGCTGGGTGCAGGGTGGCAGGGTGCAGAGTGGCAGGGTGAAGGGTGGCTGGGTGCTGGGTGAGGGGTGGCTGGGTAAAGGGTGGCTGGGTGCATGGTGAAGGGTGGCTGGCTGCTGGGTGTAGGGTGGATGGGTGAAGGGTTGCAGGGTGGCTGGGTGCTGGGTGAATAGTGGCTGGGTGCAGGGTGACTGGGTGCAGGGTGGCTGGGTGAAGAGTGGCTGGGTGCTAGCTGAAGGGTGGCTGGGTAAAGGGTGGCTGGGTAAAGGGTGAAGGGTGGCTGGGTGAATAGTGGCTGGGTGTGGGGTGGCTGGGTGCAGGGTAAAGGGTAACTGGGTGCAGGGTGCTGGGTGAAGGGTGGCTGGGTGAAGGGTGGCTGGCTGCAGGGGGAATAGTGGCTGGGTGCAAGGTGGTTGGGTATATAATGGCTAGGTGCAGGGTGGCTGGGTGCAGGGTGGCTGGGTGAAGGGTGGCTGGGTGAAGGGTGGCGGGGTGAAGGGTGGCGGGGTGAAGGGTAACTGGGTGCAGGGTTAAGGGAGGCTGGGTGAAGGGTGGCTGGGTGCTGGGTGAATAGTGGCTGGGTGCTGGGTGAAGGGTGGCTGGCTGCAGGGAGGCTGGGTGAAGGGTAACTGGGTGCAGGGTGGCTGGGTGAAGGGTGGCTGGGTGCAGGGTGAATAGTGGCTGGGTACTGGATGGCTGGGTGTAGGGTGGCTGGATGGCTGGGTGAAGGGTAACTGGGTGCTGGGTGAAGGGTGGCTGGGTGCAAGGTGGCTGGGTGCTGGGTGAAGGGTGGCTAGATGCAGGGAGGCTGGGTGAAGGGTAACTGGGTGCAGGGTGGCTGGGTGAAGGGTGGCTGGGTGAAGGGTGGCGGGGTGAAGGGTGGCGGGGTGAAGGGTAACTGGGTGCAGGGTTAAGGGAGGCTGGGTGAAGGGTGGCTGGGTGCTGGGTGAATAGTGGCTGGGTGATGGGTGAAGGGTGGCTGGCTGCAGGGAGGCTGGGTGAAGGGTAACTGGGTGCAGGGTGGCTGGGTGAAGGGTGGCTGGGTGCAGGGTGAATAGTGGCTGAGTGCTGGATGGCTGGGTGAAGGGTGGCTGGATGGCTGGGTGAAGGGTAACTGGGTGCTGGGTGAAGGGTGGCTGGGTGCAAGGTGGCTGGGTGCTGGGTGAAGGGTGGCTAGATGCAGGGAGGCTGGGTGAAGGGTAACTGGGTGCAGGGTGGGTGAGTGAAGGGTGGCTGGGTGCGGGGTGAATAGTGGTTGGGTGGCTGGGTGAAGGGTGGCTGGGTAAAGGATGGGTGGCTGTGTAAAGGGTGCTGGGTGAAGGGTGGCTGGCTGCAGGGATGCTGGGTGAAGGGTAACTGGGTGCAGGGTGGCTGGGTGAAGGGTGGCTGGGTAAAGGGTGGGTGGCTGTGTAAAGGGTGGGTCACTGGGTAAAGGGTGGGTCACTGTGTAACGCACCACACACAGCTGTTTGTGCAGTGACGGCCGTGCTTGACTGGTGCACACCTTGACGAGAGTGCAGGTGTTGGCGGCTTTCCAGCCCATATGGTCGCCGGGCTGAGGTAGGTCAAAGACAGAACAGTGACTGTCCAGCTGATCGAATTTGGTCTGCCCACAATAAAGAAACCTCATTATCTTGGGTGTGCACCCCCCCCCCCCCCGAGACACTCATATAGCTGGCGGTCATTGCTTCATTGTGATACGCAAACCCCTTCACCGCGGCAAGATAACGATCACAAAGGGGAATTGACACATGTACATGCCTTTTGTTTTGTTGTTTCCACGCACCAGAAAAACTGTTATAGCGGCCGCTGCTAGCAGCAGCCTTAAAAATCCAGGAATCCGCCTGGAGTCCTGGACCCTGTTGGTGGTGGTGGAGAAGGCAGCCAAGCAGCCTGCAGGCAGAGATGCTGTGTGGGGAGCAACTTAGTCATGGAGCAGGCAGTCACACGGCGTGCAGACAGAGATGCTGTGTGTGGGTACTGACTTAGTCTTCGGGCGGCAGTAGCCCTCCGGGATCCATGCCCCATTCATTTTGATAAAGGCGAAGTACTGAACACTTTTGTGACCTAGGCGACTTCTCATCTGAGTGACAATGCCTCCAGCTGCACTGAAAGTCCTTTCTGACAGGATGCTTGAGGCGGGGCAAGACAGAAGTTGGATGGCAAATTCTGACAGCTCTGGCCACAGGTCAAGCCTGCGCACCCAGTAGTCCAGGGGTTCATCGCTGCTCACAGTGTCTACATCCACATTTAAGGCCAGGTAGTTGGCTACCTGCCGGTCCAAGCGTTGGTGGAGGGTGGATCCGGAAGGGCTAAGGCAAGACATTGGACCAGGGATGGATCTAGGGGGGGCAAGTGGGTCTCTTGCCCCAGGCGCAGTTTGTTGAATTCTTAAAAAGGCGGCAAAATTTGGATGGGGAATGGCAGTTTAGGTGCCAAAACCTGACCTTGCCCCAGGCGCAACTTGGTCTAGATCCGTCCCTGCATTGGACTAAAGAATGTCCGCATGTCCGACATCACCATGAGTTCGCTAGAGCATTCTGTCCTTGCCTGCGTGGACATGGGAAGAGGAGGATTACTGGCAGTGGCACCTTTATTCCGTTGTGCTGTGACATCACCCTTAAACGCACTGTAAAGCATAGTTGCCAGCTTGTTCTGCAAGTGCTGCATCCTTTCTGCCTTCTGCTGATTTGGAAACATCTCTGCCACTTTGTGCCTATACCGAGGGTCTAGTAGCGTGGCCACCTAGTACAGCTCATTCCCCTTGAGTTTTTTTATATGGGGGTCCCTCAACAGGCTGGACAGCATGAAAGTTAGATGCTGACGTACTATCCATCTCCTCTTGCTCTTCCTCAGTGATGTCAGCTAAGTTCTCCTCCTCCCCCCAGCCACGAACAATACCAAGGGAAAGGTGAGCAGCACAAGCCCCCTGTGACACCTGCTGCGGTTGTTCTTCCGCCTCCTCCTCCAAACCCCCCCCCCACCTTCCTCATCATCTGACTCCTCTTCCCCACACGACTCTTCCTCCTCCCATCACTGTGCTGCCGCAGGTGTTGAGGAATCATTTGCTTCTTCTGAGAATTGATCCCACAACTCTTCCTCCTGTTCCTGCTCAGGCTCCTCCACAGCTTGATCCACCACTCTACGCATGGCACGCTCCAGGAAGAAAGCATATGGGATCAAATCGCTGATGGCGCCTTCACTGCGACTCACCAGGTTTGTCACCTCCTCAAACGGCCGCATGAGCCTGCAGGCATTTTGCATGAGTGTCCAGTACTTCGGCAAGAACATCCCCATCTCCCTAGAGCATGTCCTTTGACTGTGGTTGTAGAGATACTGTTTGACGGCTTTCTCCTGTTGTAGCAGGTGGTTGAACATCAGGAGCGTTGAAATTCATCGTGTCGGGCTATCGCAAAACAAGTGTCTCACCGGCAATTTGTTTCTCCGCTGAATATCGGCAAAGCGTGCCATGGCCGCGTAAGGCCACCTGAAATGTCCACACACCTTCCTCGACTGCTTCAGGATGTCCTGTAAGCCTGGGTACTTAGACACAAATCTCTGAATTATGAGATTCAGCACATGTGATGTGCCATGCAGGGTACAGGTGTCAACTTTCCCAAATTCAAAGCCGAAATGAGATTGCTACCGTTGTCACACACCACGTTGCCGATCTCCAGTTGGTGCGGAGTCAGCCACTGATCCACCTGTTTATTCAGAGCAGCCAGGAGAGCTGCTCCAGTGTGACTCTCCGCTTTGAGGCAAGACATGTCTAAGATGGCGTGACACCGTCGTACCTGGCATGCAGCATATGCCCTGGGGAGCTGGGGCTGTGTAGCTGGAGAGGAGATCGCAGCACCAGTAGAGTTGAACTGCCACTTAGCCAAGGAGGAAGAGGAGGACGACTGCGAAGAGGATGTAGCAGGAGGAGAGGAGGTGGCAGGAGGCCTGCCTGCAAGACGTGGAGGTGTCACAACTAGGTCTGCTGCACAGCCACATACTCCATGCTTGCCAGTGGTCACCAGGTTGACCCAATGGGCTGTGTAAGCAATGTACCATGCTGGGCAGACCAGGCATCCGTGGTCAAATGAACCCTTGACCCAACATTGTGTGCCAGAGATGACACCACTTGCCTTTCAACTTCACGGTACAGTTTGGGTATCGCCTTTTTGGAGAAATAATTGTGGCCTGGTATCTTCCACTGCAGTATCCCAATGGCCACAAATTTTCGGAAGGCCTCAGAGTCCACCAGCTGGTATGGTAACAGCTGGTGAGATAACAGTTCCGTCAAGCCAGCTGTCAGACGCTGGGCAAGGGGGTGACTGGCAGACATTGGCTTCTTCCGCTCAAAGATTGCCCTCGCGGACACCTGGCTGCTGCTGTGAGCAGTAACCGCTCAAGTTGAAAGGTGGAGTGGAGGAGGGTGGCTGTGATTGTGAAGGTGCAAGAGAGAAAGCGGCTGAACATGATGCACCTGAAGGAGGAAGAGGAGAAGGAGGGTGGCTTTGCTTTTGTGTGCTGCTTTTCCTCAGGTGGTCTTCCCATTGCAGTTTGCACCTTTTCTCTATGTGCCTTCATAAGGCAGTTGTCCTTACGCGGCTGTTGGCCTTTCCACAGCTCAATTTTTGGCGGCAGAGAGAACAGATAGCATTGCTCTGATCTGAGCCCAGGGGTGTGGGCACTACAGGTGGCATCAGCAGCTGACGTTGAAGGGCATGTTGGCTGGCTGTCCATAGGTGGCGAAACATGGCGCCGGACACTGCCACCAGCTGTTTCTAAAGACGAGCTCCCCCTGCTTCTTTCAGCAACTCGTCTCCTCCTCCTCCTCTTTGACTCCCCCTCTGAACTGTCCCCTTCGTCATCTTATCTATTAGGATTCCACGTGGCATCCATATCATCATAATCATCCTCCCCAGCTTTGCTTGCCTCAGACACCTCATAAACTGCACCCACAGCAGGTACTTCATCATCCTCCTCACACCTTACGTCCATAGTGTCGCCTAACTCAGACATGAGGTGGTGTAACTTGCTTAGCTCCTTCATCTTGTTGTAACAATAATGTCTGTGAATCAGTTAATTTCCCACCAAATAACTCCTGCGAAGTGTCAAATGCAGCGGATGTGGTGCTTGTAGTAGCGCTGGTGGCTGCGGAAGAGGAGGTGTTCTGTGTTAAATAGTCAACCACGTCCTCACAATCTTGGGAGTTGATGGGACGTGCCTTCTTCTGAGCACTGTACTTTGGGCCAGGGCCGCACGAAATCACGTCAGCACGACCTTGAACAGACCTGCCGGGTGGCCTGCCTCTGGGTCTGCCCCTGCCTCTACCTGTTTTGTCCATATCGGGGGGGATGAAGTGAAAGGTATGCACTGACTTGATTAATACAATGTGCAGTCACATAGGTGCAGTGAAAGGTATGCAGTGACTGGTATTACAATACAATGTGCAGCTGTCACACAAGTGTAGTTAACAGGTATGCACGGACTGGTATATTACAAATGTGCAGCTGTCACACACACAGGTACCATGAACAGGTGCAGTGACTGGTATATAATATAACACTGCTTGCAGTCACGTAGGTAGGTGCACTACTGAACAGGTATGCAGTGATTGGTATTACAAATGTGCAGCTGTCACACACACAGGTACCGTGAACAGGTGCAGCGACTGGTAGTATATAACACTGCGTGCGCTCACGTAGGTAGGTAGGGGCACTGAACAGGTAAGTATGCAGTGATTGGTATTACAAATGTGCAGCTGTCACACACACAGGTAGTCACTGAATGTGTTGGGCCTGGCAGTGGCACAGTAGGAATTACCAAGGGTCCACAGTCCAGCAGCTGCAACTGACTGACAGGGCTGTATATGCAACACAAGTGTCTATGGGACACACACACACAAAAAAAAAAATAGATCACAAGAACAACATTAGCTCTCAAAAGAGCTGTTGAGGATGAGGAGTGCTTTTTAGCAATAAGTATCAGCAAGAAGAAGCAACCTAACAAGCCTAACACAAGAGCCTAACTAAGCTTTCCCTATGTCAGCTGCCAGGTTCTCTCCCTTCTCTAATTACTGCAGCCACACGAGTGAGAGAAATGGCTGACGCTGCCTGCATTTTATAAGGGGGGGAGGGGCTCCAGGAGGGAGTGTAGCCTGACTGGCTACCCTGTGTCTGCTGACTGTGATGTAGAGGATCAAAGTTGACCCTAATGATGTAGTATAGGGGGCGGGTCGAACTCGCATATAGTTCGAGGTTTACCCCGAACGCGAACCATCGAAGTTCACGCGTATAAGTTCGCGGTCGAACCGTTCGGGCCATCTCTAGTTAGGGTTAGGCACCACTGGGGGGGGGGGGGGGGGTGGTTAGGATTAGGCACCACCCAGGGGGCAATTAGGGTTAGGCAACACTGGTGGGGGTGGTTAGGGTTAGGCACCATCGGGGGGAGGTTAGGGTTAGGCACCACCAGGGGGGTGGTTAGGGTTCGGCACCACCGGGAGGGAGTTAGGGTTAGGCGCAACCAGGAGAGTGGTTAGGGGGCCCTAGGGCAAAATTAGCCTGGGGGCCCCCCAACAGACACCCCCCGACCAAAAAGCATAATTAGAGGCCCTTTGTTGCAGCCAAATTTCCCTCCTGGGCCCCTGAGCTGCTGACCCTCCCCCGAACACCTCCCAACTTAACAGACTCTGCAGAGTCCCTGGGGAGCAACAATTAAGATGGGGAGGGACACCTTGGGGGCCCCCTAGAGGCTCTGGGGTCCTGGGGCAATTGCCCATTTTTCCTATGGTAGCTCTGCCCTGGTGAGAGTAGGGTTGGGTTAAGCTGTATCAACTCCCATCTGTCTTAAGACCATATTTATCGCTAACCAATTTCGTTAACAATGTTTATCGTTATTGAGATTTCATTATCCACCAGCGCCATTTCATTATCCAACCGGGCCCTTTTTTCCTGGCGCATTTTTTTCATGCACACTTCTGTACAGACATCAGAATCCATGAACTCACCTTGTAGGTTCTGCAGGAACTGTTGGTATTACCCCCAAACCATTTAAAGTGACCCTAGAGCTTACCAAAGGAAAAACAAATGACATACCTATTAGGAGGAAAGACTCTGGATCCCAAAGGGCCTTCCCGGTTCTCTTAATGGCACTTTGTTCCAGTCCTGTCCACCCAGTGAAATGACTTGACTTGCAAGTCAAATACGTCTTGGGCCCTCCTCAAGTAGAGTTTGGAAGTACTTATGTTACCGAGTACTTCAGAGGAAAAGGAGATCCATATTGCAGTGCACATGCCAGGGCCGCTGCTAGCTACAAGCGAGGCACACCCTGCTAGGGGCATCACTTGAGGGGGGAGGGCCTCGCTTTCTTGCTGGTGGTGGCATGCCTGCCCTGTGCTGCCCCAGGGCCCCTAGTAACTTACGATACCCCATTCCAATGCAGACCCCTCTCACCGCAGCCACTCTCTCTTCCTCTCACTGCCTCCCTGGGTTGCGTCCTGTCTCTATGGTTACCCCAGCATTGCCTCTCATGAGGTCAGAGGTGACGGCACATGTAACCATAGCGACAAGAGGAGGAGAGTGTGTCCAGAGGAGGAGAGCACAGTGAGAGGAGTTGGTGCTGAAATGTGGTTATGTAAGCCGATACCTGCCTAACCTATACTGTGGCACCTGTACATGGCGAGCCTATATTGAGGGCACCACCTATACCTGGCTACCTATACTGTGGCACCTGGCTAATCTATACTGGGGTGGCACCTATAGCTCGCTACCTATACTCTGGCACCTGTACCTGGCTAACCTACACTGGGGCACCACCTGTACCTGGCTACCTATACTGAGGCATGTATAGCTCGTTACCGATATTGTGCCACCTGTACCTGGCTAACCTATACTGGGGCACCACCTATACCTGGCTAACCTATACTGGGGCACCACCTATACGTGGCTAGCTATACTGGGGCACCTATAGCTCATTACTTATACCGGGGGCACCTGTACCTGGCTAACCTATACTGGGGCACCACCTATACCTGGCTACCTATACTGGGGCACCACCTGTACCTGGCTACCTATACTGGGGCACCTATAGCTCATTACTTATACCGGGGCACCTGTTCCTGGCTAACCTATACTGGGGCACCTATAGCTCATTACTTATACTGGGGGCACCTGTACCTGGCTAACCTATACTGGGGTACCAACTGTACCTGGCTACCTATACTGGGGCATGTATAGCTCGTTACCGATACTGTGCCACCTGTACCTGGCTAACCTATACTGGGGCACCTATAGCTCATTATTTATACTGGGGGCACCTGTACCTGGCTACCTATACTGAGGCATGTATAGCTCGTTACCTATACTGTGCCACCTGTACCTGGCTAACCTATACTGGGGCACCACCTGTACCTGGCTACCTATACTAAGGCACCACCTGTACCTGGCTACCTATACTGGGGCACCTATAGCTCATTACTTATACTGGGGGCACCTGTACCTGGCTAACCTATACTGGGGTACCAACTGTACCTGGCTACCTATACTGGGACATGTATAGCTCGTTACCGATACTGTGCCACCTGTACCTGGCTAACCTATTGAGAAAGGGGGCAACCTTGTCGGGTGCCTCGTTTTATGGAAATCGATGTTGGGGATGAGCTAGGAAGCTTAAGGTACCCAATAGGGGTTGAATATAATTGCTCAATGATGTGAAGAAATGAGCCGCACAGGCCTGCCCTCTTCAACACACACTTCATGAAATCCCAAGAAATGGTGTCAAAGGCTTTTTCAATGTCTAACGCTAAAGTGATAAGTTGAGAGCCCGAGGATCTAGTGTGATGTAATATATTCATGGCTCTACGAATGTTGTCGGAGGCCTGCCTGTGCGGGACAAAACCCACTTGATCCTTATCCACTAGGAAGGGGAGGAGTATATTGAAGCATTGTGTTAGTATACTTGTAAGGATTTTGTAGTCAAGGTTTAATAGTGCTATTGGTCTGTAGTTTTTGATGTCTAACAAATCTCTGTCTAACATCATTCTGGCGGGGGCGTGGCCAAGATGGCGACCTGTTAGCAGCTGAAGGAAGGAGCTCCGTTGCCCGGCACTCTTAAATACTGATTTATACTGCACCGCTGCACACAAAAAGTCTCTCAGATATGTTTCAGCCTACCTGGACCACGCAGATCCAAAACTGGAGTGGTACGATCCACCGCATTTCCCTGCCGAAGAGAACTCTGCGCCGCCACTCCCGTGCAGAGGAGACTCCCCTGGCCTGACTAGGACACAGCGAACGGCTGAAAGATTCTCCCCATACGACACTGATATGTCGCAGCGTACCAAAGGGAGAGATAAAGACAAGGAGAAGGATAAGGGAGATAAACATGCCTCACTGGGGAAGGCTGCTCCTCAACCCACACCAGCAAAAGCCTCTTCTAAGCACAACCAGGAGGTGCAGGCCGAGGTCCACGCAGCTCCCCAAGATGGCGATGATCACTCTTCTCCGCCTCCTCCTGCTCCGCATGAGATCCTGGACGCAGGGCCGGGCCGAGGCATAGGCTGGAGAGGCTCCAGCCTCAGGGCGCAGTGTAGGAGGGGGCGCACAATTCATTTAGGTGTCATTCCCAATTGTGTATGAAGCAGAAAGAAATAAGAAAAGGGGATACATGACAGTGACTGCAAGCCAGATAACTAGAGATTAAGGTGTTGGGGAGGTTGGGGGCCTTGGGGCACCTATTAGTCTAATAGCAATCAGTGTGTGACAGCTGGGGTGGGAGGGATGGAGGGGCGCACTTTGGTGTCTCAGCCTTGGGTGCAGAAGGACCTTGTCCTGCCTCTGCCTGAACGCTATTAAACACTGCCAAGCCACCCTAACGCTTAAAATGGATAGCTATGAGGCTGGTCTTGACCTCCTTTCGGCATGATGTGGCTGCCCTCCGGGACCGTACTAAAGAGACGGAGCGCAGAATCTCAAACATAGAGGACATTCAATATAATCATTCCCGCGCAATCCCAAGAATGGAAAAACGGCTGGGAGAGCTGGAAACCAGAGCCGCAACAATCTAAGACTCCTGGGCCTTCCCGAAGGATCGGAGGTTGAACAGGTCCCGGATTTCATTGAAGCCCCGCTCCGCAAGCTCCTTCCGGAGGATACGTTTTCGCCTTATTTCCTCATCGAACGGGCACACCGCATACCGGCGAAGAAAGGCCCTCCTGGCGCACTCCCCAGGCCGGTAATCTTCAAGTTACTTAACTACAGAGACCATGATGCGATCCTGGCTACAGCACGAAAAGCAGAGAATCTAACATATGAAAACACCTGCCTCATGCTCTTTGCGGATTTTACTGCTGAAACGCAAATGCTTCGGAAATCATTTAACCAAGTAAAGCTCAAGCTTCGTGAAAAACAAATTAAGTATGCAATGCTGTTCCCGGCTCGGCTGCGGGTAGAGGATGGGGAATCGGCCATATTTTTTGAAAAGCCGCAAGAAGCAATGACCTGGATCGAGGCACGTCGTTAACGTCTGTCTACTCACTCTCTACATTTTATTTTGCTCTCTAACTCAGGTACTGTTGCTCTCATCACTTTTTTTAATTTTTGAATATACAGTACTATTTGAGGTCCCTGGATGTATACCTGGCACCTACTGTTCTCTATGCGCTCCCCTTGCAATGACTGTTAGCGGCGGCCTCCTGTGGGGAGGAAAGGCAAACTTCTATTACACCATCAAGATATCGACTGGCGTGTGCGCACTTAGACCTGCCGATATTCCCTCACCATCAGTATTCACTTTATATGCTCATCGGCATATTTATGCTGTTTATTGCTTAACTGCTCTCTGCCTAAGTACGGGTTGAGTACATGCTTAAATGCTAGCTGATGCACAAAATGAATATGACACCTTTAAAGGACTTACGAGGCCAGATTTGTAAAAAAATACATAAAAAAAGTTAGATACCTGTGTGTGTTTGCAAGGCACGGAGGACGCCGTCCGCGCCCTCCGTGTCGTTCCGCCTGGTCCCCGCTGCTTAATATGCCCCCGAACGACCCCCGACCGCACGGCCCGGGTCGGGCTCTCCAGCCTTCACAAAGATGGCCGCCGGAGCTGGCCGCGGCTGCGCAGTCCGCAGAGCCACGAGTGCGGCTGCGCAGCTCTAAGGCCAACTCCCCGATCCATGCTACTGTTACGTGGATCGGGGGGTTGGCCTTAGAGCTGCGCAGCCGCACTCGCGGCTATGCGGACTGCGCAGCCGCGGCCAGCTCCGGCGGCCATCTTGGTACAGGCTGGGGAGCACAACCCGGGCCGCGCGGTCAGGGACCGTTCGGGGGCATATTAAGCAGCGGGGACCCGGCGGAACGGCACGGAGTGCGCGGACGGTGTCCTCCGTGCCTTGCAAACACACACAGGTATCTAACTTTTTTAATGTATTTTTTACAAATCTGGCCTCGTAAGTCCTTTAAAGACAACTTTATGTTATGTGCTGTGATATGTCCCCTGCACAGCCTTTGTTTATTCCCACAGGGATGTTTCTACGATTTGATTTTGTATGTGAAAAATAAGGGGATGCTATTGTAGCCCTTTCTTTCTTACACCATCTGCGACACTTCCAGCTTTCACACTCACTCGGCCACCAGCTCCTCCAGCATAAACTCCAAGTGGACTGAAAGGGATGACACTCAGGCCTTCTGTGTTTTAAAGAGGAACTGTAACGACAAAACGGCCCCTGGGGGGTACTCACCTCAGGTGGGGGAAGCCTCCGGATCCTAATGAGGCTTCCCACGCCGTCCTGCGTCCCTCGGGGGTCTCGCTGTAGCCCTCTGTACAGCGGTGACGCAATATTTACCTTCCTGGCTCCTGCGCAGGCGCTCTGATGGCTGTCGGCGCCGAAGTAGGCGGAAATATCCGATCGCCGTCGGGTCTGCTCTACTGCGCAGGCGCAAGTTTCCGGCGCCTGCGCAGTAGAGCAGACCCGACGGAGATCGGGTATTTCTGTCTATTTCCTTGCCGAAAGTCGCCACAGCGCCCCCGCTGGAGCCAGCAAAGGTAAATATTGAACTGACAGTCGGCACAGTCGCCGGCTGTTCGGAGGGCTGCGGCGAGACCCCCGTGGGACAGAGGACGGCGTGGGAAGCCTCATTAGGATCCCGAGGCTTCCCCCACCCGAGGTGAGTACCCCCCAGGGGATGTTTTTCATGTTACAGAGTCTCTTTAAAGCTTTATTGAGGTGGAGTGCACTTGGCTGGAGCCTGTAAGACAACAGGGAAACACTGCCACTACCTGGGATACTGCCAGGCCACCGGCCCACCTCTTCCACAGTCAATCTTTGCACTCACAAAATACCATAAAACAGTGATCGTATAGTGGATTTTACATAGAACAATAATATGAACATAACAGCAACATACCTGTAAGACAACAGGGAAACACTGCCACAATCTGGGATACTGCCAGGCCACCAGCCCACCTATATCATAACAGGCAGTCATTATATTACATTCCCACATACATGTTACAGGATATATATATATACAAAGTATACAGAAACATGAACAAAAGAAAACATGTTACAGAGATATTACAGCAGGGTGATGGGAAACACTGCATGTCTCATACAGCAGCCATCTCAGGAAGAGCACATGGCTCTGTAACTTACATCCATCTACTCAGCCTAGCATGTGCTGCAGGGCCTACAGGCTGCTAAAAAGCACACATATAACTCTTTACACTCTACGGAACGATTATGGATGTAGAGCATAACTTTTTACAGCAGATAGAATAACTTTAGCTTCAGAGAACATAGACCAGAGATCCTACCTCTTCCACAGTCAATCTTTGCACTGAGGAGAACAAACCAACAGGTGGAATACACAGGGGGCTTTCTGGAAGAGTCCATTGCTAAGATTCAGCCTGTTAACACTTTCCTCAGTTTTAGCTAATGACACAATTAAAGAGATTTTGCCTGTCCTGACACTCTGTTAACAGCTTTTGAACAAATTAAACTATATTCAACAAGTGTACATTTCTGCAGCTCCTGTATGTTGGTATGACCCTCTTGCAAACCTGCAGACTGGATATTTGGTGAAACTTCATATGCCTAAAAATCACTGTGCTACACTATGCTATAGTTGTCGAATTCTATGCAGAAGGTTTTGGCTAATAATGGCGCCAGAGTCCAGGCTCCTAATTATGTACGATAGCATGGTGGTGAACTTGCTTGACTGTGTGCTGATGGGGGTGGGGCAGGGGGCGGGGGTGGTGGCCGGCCTGTCATAGAATCAGTGTTTAGTTGGCCTGTGTCTGGCTGGCGCCTGCCCTGTCCTCCCGCTTCTCCCCGAAGGCAGAGTACATGTATCCTCCCTTTTGCTGCGGGGTTGCCATGCGGGGTTGGAATGAGTGGTGAGCTGAGGGTCAATCGGACTAATGTTGAGGTGCCCTGCCGCGGGGTGGGTGGATGCGGTTGCTTAGGGTGACGGACCCGTCACTGGGTCGTGCTATGTACGGCCTACACCCCGGCCCAAGCCCGACGTGTCCTCCTCCACCCCCCCTGCGGCAGTAGCTTAATAATATTTTATTATATCTACAGTGCTGTTGGGTTGCTCCTACAACACGGATTGTAAGCGGATACCCCTTGCGGCTCCAGCGCCACCTTTTCTTCTTTAAGAAGGGCACGTAAATGACAGGCACCAGCTGGGATTTCAAATAACATACAATTGATATGGGTGAATATCCTTCTCTGACATGACGCTCTTGAGAACGCCACCTCTTGATTTCCCAGCATGCTAGCTGTGAGAGAACGCGGAAAAGCCGCCGCGTGTACTGGCGGCAAGGCGGCTGATTCCGCGTCCAGCGCGGCAGTTTGTCCGCAGCAGAGTGCGTCTGGTGTGGCTGGGTCTATTAGTTCACACAGGTGGAGGAATACGCGCGCGCGTGCTGAGAGGCAGAACCTTTATGACAGACAAGGAGGGATCAGCTGACCAGGTTGGTCAGCTGACCTCAAAGCAAGTGGCTATTGGTTGATCGCTGATGGGTGGCGCCGGAGAGCGCTGCTCTATATATAGTCACTGCTGGCCAGTCTCAGGTTGTCTGCCGTTGCGAACACTTACGTGGAAGCACTCAGACCTTAGTCAGATCCTACAGTGTGTTAGAACCAGGAGGACCTGGGGATTCACACTGAGCCAGATTACTACTCTGTATTACTTGTGTTATACTTCAGACTAGTTCCAGGGTGTCAAGACCACAGACCTCACACCCAAGATTAGGGACTTGTGTTATCTTGTGTTATACTTCAGACTAGTTCCAGGGTGTCGAGACCACGGACCTCACACCCAAGATTAGGGATTTGTGTTATCTTGTGTTATACTTCAGACTAGTTCCAGGGTGTCGAGACCACGGACCTCACACCCAAGATTAGGGACTTGTGTTATCTTGCATTATACTTCAGACTAGTTCCAGGGTGTCGAGACCACGGACCTCACACCCAAGTCTAGGAATACTCTGTACCATCATATTATACTCCAGACTAGTTCTAGGGTGTAGAGACTATGGACCTCACACCCAAGACTAGGCATTGTTTGATATCTGTTATGACCTGTTGCATTCCTGACTATCCCTCTGCTTTCCGATTCGGTACCTACGCATATCTGATCTCTGTTGCCAAACCCTGCCTGCCTTAGGATACCGAATCAGCCTTCTGTCTTTGTACCTTGTCTGTCTGTGTGTTGCCGACCTGGCTTGCCCGACCTCGAGAGCTATCTCTCTCTTTAGGCGACAGTCTCCAGACCTGTTAGTGACATCCATCTTCAGGTGTCACTCACTCACAGGTCCTTCCTACTTCTGCCTGGGACTCCACCCCTTTTGGAGATCTCAGGCTGCTGGAAGGTTTTGCCTTCCTAAAGTGGTATCGCCCATACTGCCAAAAGACCACCTGCCCCTCGGGTGGTCTTACTCAAAGTCATTACTGTTGCACCAAGCACTCACACTATAAAGGTGTCCAGAGGTTAGTTATACTTGGATTATCGGTGATTCTGCAGATGATCAATAATCAGGTATAATCTGTAATCTTGGTGATACTGCAGATCGCCAATAATCAGATTCTCTCTGTGTGCTGACACCGATCGTTACACTAGCTCTATATAAATTTGTGCAGAGCTAACACATCCCTGAGAGCAATGATTTACCTTTTGTTAATAGTTTGCAACGGTTTAATATTGTGTACCCCCGGTTATACCGGGTGCAGCCGGGCATGGTCCTCCTGGCCACCACACGCCCTCACACCTCTCATTCCTGATCTTTACTTCTCTTCTCGCCTTTTAGAGAGATTTCCTTCTCTCTATTCTGCTCTGCTCTCTTCTCAACTCCATCTTATTTTCCTCTACCCTTAGAGTCTCTCCTCTATACTTTCCGGGTTGTTGTGGGTTAGTATAAAGTAATAGTGGCCTAGTTCCTGGCATATGTAGCCAGGTATTACGCTGTTACACTATTAGTGGTTGGGATTAAAGCTGTGGTACTGTTAGTTCTGTTCTGACTACAGCAGGATTTTTGGTTTTTGTTTACTGCTTTAGTTAAACCTAACACTTTCCTTTTTTCTGTGTTTTGGTTTAAAGTTGTAGTTTCTTGCACATGCCTCTACATAAAGGTGATAGCTTGGCTTCATCGGGTCCCCCTCGCCGTGCCCCTCTCTGCTTGCATTGGACAATAATGCATGCATTTACTTTTGCTGCTAACATCAGAAATTGGTCTAAATGGAAACCCCCTTCAAACTCTTGTCCTGGAATGTCCTTGGGCTAAGATCATCATTTAAAAGATCACTTATGTTTCAGTATGTAATGAAATATAAACCCCATATCTTATTACTCCAAGAAACACATTTAGATGGATCCTGTATTAAAGCCTTAAACAGACAGTGGGTCAGCAAAGCATTACACTCCTCATACTCCACCTTTTCTAGAGGGGTATCCATCCTTATAAGCAAAAGTCTGTCATACAAAATCCTCGGTTCATCCATAGACTCAGAGGGCAGGTATGTAATTCTACATATGCTAATCCTGGGTTCCCCTTTTGTATAGTGGGTTTGTATGCTCCTCCCCCGCTACAAAAATCCCTCCTTAATACTATTACTGAATCCATTCATAAATACCTTCCAGCAAAGCTGTTAATTATAGTGGATTTCAATGACATATTACTACCGGGTAAAGACTCATCAAATCCCAATAGGCAGGCTAACCTAGACTTAACTGGGTGGGCCGATGCTCTTTCGTTGACTGAGGTGTGGAGGTGGAAAAACTCGCAGGCAACTGTCTATTCCCACTTTTCTGCGGTACACCACTCGGCCTCAAGAATAAACCTGGCTATTTGCAAGTGTGGATGTATTGAGCAGTGTAGTGGGGGCAACTTATTTACCTAGTGGTCTCTCTGACCACGCTCCATTAGAGATAACATGTAATGTTGGCATCTCACACAATGGGCTTGATTCAGAAAAGGGTGCTAAGTGTTAGCACGCCAGTGAAAAGCCACTTTGCATGTGCTAACATGCTTTGCAGGTGCTAAGTAGTTAGCACATGCAAACTACTTAGCACCGTAGTTAGCACATGTAAACTACTTAGCACTGTAGTTAGCACATGTAAACTACTTAGCACCGTAGTTAGCACATGTAAACTACTTAGCACCCTAGTTTTTTTTTTTAAATCAGTGTTTATTCAACAAAGAAAAGGAACATATGACAGAATATGCAGTGTAGCAGTGCACCTCCTAACTTTTCCAACAGTAGCTTCAGCATCAATTATCACTGTGTAAGATGAGAGGTATTGTTAACAATAATATAATGATCGTCACATGAAAATATAGAGCTCAGATTGAATTTAAATTTCCAAATATTCTATCTTTTACAAGATCATAATTAGCAAGACCAGGGGTATCTAGAGGTGAGCATAATGACTTAATTACGATTTCGCGAAATTTCGCGTTATTAGTGCAAGTACGATTATGGCCGTAAGTACATAATCGTAATGAAGAAGGATTTCGCGAAATTCCGCGTAAGTGTAATTTTCACGTAGCTTTCGCATTACAGTGGGTATCACGAAATTACGTTTGCCTTGCATGCAACCGTTTGTAAGCGTAGTCTATAGCAATGACTGAAATAAAGCAAAATGCTAGAAAAGGCAAAGAAATGGTGTATATGAGTTCTGCAATGTGCTCTCTCTCACTCCTTCTCCTACAGAAACAACAACCCACAAAGTGAAACTAACATGGCTGCCAGATTATATACTAGGAGGGTGGGTCAAACTACAATTGGTTGTTTAGGATGTATCTCAAAAGAAGCATGTAATATGATTGGACAATCTCCAATACCCAGACACTTTCCTGTGTCTAGTAATTACTATTAGAAACTAAATTACTTTCATTTTCAAAATTAAAATGTATTTCTTTTTATAGCTAACAAGTAATTACGAAATTCATGCAATTACATTAAGGTTAAACGCGAAATTACGGTATAGTTGTATGCGAAATTACGTTATGAACGAAACGCGAAATTACGCGTTGAAAATTACGCTTACAGTATTATCAATTACGATTTTAATGGCAATTACGCTACCATAATTTTGCGCCGTAAAAGCAAATTTTGCATGCGTAATTATAGTAACGCGAAATTTCGAAAATTTTGGCTCAACTCTAGGGGTATCTAACCATGGAGCTTAGCACCCTAGTTAGCACGGTGCTAAATAGTAGTTTGCATGTCCTAACTACGTTGCTAAGTAGTTTGCATGTGCTAACTACGGTGCTAAGTAGTTTGTATGTGCTAACTACTTAGCACCCTAGTTAGCACGCCCAAAGCCTTTAGGCGTGCTAACTGGGTTAGCACCATTTACTAAATCAAGCCCAATAAGTCACTATGGAGACTTGACCCTAAATGGATAAGCGACAAAGAAATTGGTGAGAAAATATCAGCTGCAATTCAGCAATATTGGGATTTAAATGTGGGATCGGCTAATGATCAAATGCTATGGGATGCCTTTAAGGCCACTATCAGAGGTGACTATATAAACCAAATAAGTGCTAAACGTAAAAATTATAATGAAGCATTGGCCTCTTTAACAAGGGCTGAATCAGAGGCCTCCAAGGTATATGCCGATGCTCCCGGAGAGAATACTTTTCATGACCTTATGCAGGCTAAGCGTAATCTCAATCTTCACCATACAGATCTCACAAGTACCTCTCTCCTGGAGTGGAAGCAGCTGACCTTTGAGAAAGGAGACAAAAACGGGAAACTCCTTGCGAATATCTCTAGAGACCCAAATGCCCTGTCTAACATACCAGAAATTAGGCTCCTGTCGGGTGAAATAACCTCAAGTCCACCTATTATTCTACAAACCTTTCGCTCCTACTATGAAAACCTATACAAATCACAGTATAATGATCCTAACAATGAGCTATCAAACCAACTAGGGAAATTGCATAAGCCATCTATTTCCGAGGATACTGCTAAAGAAATTGAACAGGAGATTACTGAAGAAGAAATTATAGATTCCATATCCTCTTTTCCCCCACAAAAATCACCTGGCCCAGATGGTATACCTATCGAGTTTTACAAGAGATACTCCCACATTCTAGCTCCTTCTCTTAAAACAACTTTTAATGAGTCCTTTAAAAATGGCTGTCTCCCACCCTCCTTTTATAACGCTCATATTATCTTAATATTAAAACCAGACAAAGATCCACTAGAATGCAAGTCGTATAGGCCCATATCATTATTAAATAATAACTTTAAAATATTAACAAAGATTCTTACGACCAGAATAAATAAATATATTATGGAAGTGGTCAGTCCTGACCAAACGGGGTTTATGCCACATAAAACAACTGATATTAATCTTCGGAGAATATTTACCCATATTCAGTCTGCAAAAGACAACACCACCTCAAAAGCTCTGGCGTTTGTAGATATACAACGAGCATTTGACTCTGTCGAATGGTCATATCTTTGGGCCACACTAGGGAAAATGGGTTTTGGGGAAAGGCTTACTTCTTGGCTATGTGCCATATACAAATCGCCCTTAACGCAGATTAAAATAGGCTCTGAGCTCTTTGGCCAGGTAGGACTGCATAGGGGGACTAGACAGGGGTGCCCCCTATCTCCTGCCCTGTTCGCACTTGCAATGGAACCAATAGCAACAGCCATAAGACAAAGTAGCTCTATACGGGGTTTCTCTGTAGGGGGGTTGGAGGAAAGGGTGTCCCTGTACGCAGATGACTTAGTGATCTACTTATCGAACCCAGATGAATCCATTAAAGGTGCTCTGGAGATATTCTCCACATTTGCTCCATTTTCTGGCCTTGAGGTCAACTGGTCAAAATCATGGCTAATTCTCCTGCACTCCGCCTCCGCGCCTCAGTCTCCGATGTACATACTTCATAAAACTAAGTACCTGGGTATTTGGATAATCAATCATACTGACTCCTTTATGGAAGATAATCTATTGCTGTTAATTCAATTTACCAAACAAAAGCTTCTTAACTGTTAGTGCCTTCCTCTGTCTTTGGTCGGAAGAATTAATTTGATAAAGATGAAGTTACTCCCTAAATACTTATACATAGTCCATAATTGTCCTATTTGGATACCTCCGAAATTTTTTAAACAGATTAATTCTATCCTCACTGGCTTTATCCGGTTTAATAAGATTCCAAAAATCAGTTTGAAAAAATTACAAAGACCATGGACGGAGATTGGGGATTGGCCTTCCCAGACCTATTTAAGTCCTTTTTGCTTGCCAGCTGGTGACTGCCAATTGGTGGCTAGCACAAGACGCCTCAAATGCCTCTATGGTACTTGATGCCGCTACATTGGGCTCACTTGAAGCACTTAAACAGATACTATACCGAGGCACTACTGCCCCCTATGCCCTTACTAATAATATGAAAGTGGTTATTCGGGCACTGATCCAGAGCTGAAACAAACCCTCTCAAAATAAACTGTCTCCAAATGTTCCCTTGTGGAACAATCCAAAATTATCTCACTTTTTCTCTATTCCTGACCCAATAATATGGATTTCCAGAGGGGCGACGCACATTGAGCATATTATCCAAGATGGATCCCTTATGCAATATAATTCCATTAAAGAAAAGTTCAATCTTCCCAAAAGTTCAATACTTCTTCAGGTACATTCAACTTAGGCATGCGTTTGGCTCCCAATTTGCTAAAGTACCGGTCCGCCTAGGCACCACTGAATTAGAAGACATACTACTTCATGAAACACTTAAAAAGGCCCTGTCTCCAATCTACCAGAAAATCCTTTTATTAACTGAACCTCACGTGACTGTTTAAACAGCCATGACTTATTATCATGCCAAATCTTGACGATGAAGAATGGGAGGATGCATGGATTAAGCCATTTCAATACCTCATTGCATCCAGAGATAAATTAATACAGTTCAAAATACTACATAGGGCATACTAAACCCCTGCCAGGCTGTCTAAATTTGACCCAAATAGCCCAGTGCTATGGAGATGTGGTGCGATAGATGCAGATTTTGATCATGTTATGTGGACGTGTCCTAAGGTTGTACCTCTCTGGAAAGACATATGTGCCTACATCACTTAAATTACCCAAAAAATATTCCCTGTGAACCATGTTATTGTTTGCTGGGGGACACCACAAAACTAGCTAGCACATGGGCCGAGAGAACGCTATTAGGTTTATTGCTTTATTATAATCGCAAAGCAATGATTCCAAATTGGAAAAAGAAAGCTCCACCATCACTACAATGCTGGAAAAAACTAATAACTCTCTCCAATTATATAAGCAAGAAGTTTTAAATCAGGATGATACCATTTATTGGCTAACTAAAAATGAATAAGAATAAGAATAAGCAAGCTTTCGGCCTCGCAGCCTTCGTCGGGCTTACATCCTGTTAGTTTGCAAGCTGGTGGTACAGACAGCTTATATACATGCAACATCAAAAGGGAAAACAGATATTTTTTTCAAGCATAAATACATGCCATTAAGATGCCTTAATTCAAACAGACCATCTGAATGGGGTTAGAGGTTATTAGCTAACATAAGGATCCTTGTTTACGCCATGCTCACAGACCTGGGATTAGGATTGACCCAGAGGTATCGTAAATTCTTAGCTCACAAGTTCAGCTAGAATGGCTGAGAAAGTTCAAATATCATCCGCCTCATACCAATATAAAAAATTGTTCTCCTTATTCAAGCCGTTCTGCACAGCTTTGAACCAATTTATAAATTTTGTTTCTGCTATTAATCGATCATTTGACGTAACAAAATGTATAAATTGGTTCAAAGCTGTGCAGAACGGTTTGAATAAGGACAACAGATCAAAACACTGACAGAATCCATGGATGGCAGGCTTTTGAGTGTCCTTGCAAAGAAAGGTGGCTATATTGGTCACGGATTTGTTTTTGTTTTGTTTTTGAATGTCAGAAATGTATATTTGTGAATGTTGAGATGTTATATTGGTTTCACTCAGGGCCGGATTTGTACTTTTTACCGCCCAAGGCCCACTACCTTCAGCCGCCCCATGACAATCAACAGAATTAGGATCTGACAGATCAGGATAATAGGGTTAGGCATTTACAAAAAAAAAAAAAAGTGGTTAGTGGAGATTAAAGGCTAGGCCTTTTGGCAATTTAGGGTGAGGCAGGGAATTTGACATTAGGATTATGGAAAAAAGGATTAACATTAATGTGACCCTGAGATGGTACACTGGGCTTTATTTATACTTACCTGGGGCTTCCTCCAGCCCCATAAGCCTTGTAGCCGCTTGCGGTATGCCTCCCAGTAATCCGGCTGGAAGTGCTCTTCTGCGCATGCGCAGCTCGTCCAGACGTGCACCCCTCATTGCGCTACTGCGTCCAGGAGCGTTTTGTGCCTGCGCAGCAGTACTGCACAGGACGCTCCTGGGGACAAGAGTGTGACAGAGGGTGCCCACATCGCAGGGGATTACCAGCAGTCATAGTGCCAGAACAGAGGGGGCAAAGAGGCCAGGGAGGGAGGCCACAGGGCTCATGGGGCTGGAGGAAGCCCCAGGTAAGTATATATAAAGTCCAGTGTACCATCTCAGGTTAGAGAGTCTGATCACAAGATTAAGGTGATTAAATTGACTGAGGATAGCGACTATGTACTCTGTACAGTGGTGCAGAAGGTATAAGTGCTAGATAAATACATAATAGTATGGTAGGACATTAGACTATGACTATGGTAGGATTAGATTGTGAGCTCCTCTGAGGACAGTCAGTGACATGACTATGTACTCTGTAATGTGCTGCAGGAGATGTCAGTGCTATATAAATACATAATAATAGTATGGTAGGACATTACACTATGACTATGGTAGGATTAGATTGTGAGCTCCTCTGAGGACAGTCAGTGACATGACTATGTACTCTGTAATGTGCTGCAGGAGATGTCAGTGCTATATAAATACATAATAATAGTATGGTAGGACATTACACTATGACTATGGTAGGATTAGAGTGTGAGCTCCTCTGAGGACAGTCAGTGACATGACTATGTACCCTGTAATGTGCTGCAGGAGATGTCAGTGCTATATAAATACATAATAATAATATGGTAGGACATTAGACTATGACTATGGCAGGATTAGAGTGTGAGCTCCTCTGAGGACAGTCAGTGACATGACTATGTACTCTGTAATGTGCTGCAGAAGATGTCAGTGCTATATAAATACATAACAATAATATGGTAGGACATTAGACTATGACTATGGTAGGATTAGATTGTGAGCTCCTCTGAGGACAGTCAGTGACATGACTATGTACTCTGTAATGTGCTGCAGAATATGTCAGTGCTATATAAATACATAATAATAATATGGTAGGACATAAGACTATGACTATGGTAGGATTAGACTGTGAGCTCCTCTGAGGACAGTCAGTGACATGACTATGTACTGTGTAATGTGCTGCAGGAGATGTCAGTGCTATATAAATACATAATAATATGGTAGGACATTAGACTATGACTATGGTAGGATTAGATTGTGAGCTCCTGAGGACAGTCAGTGACATGACTCTGTACTCTGTAATGTGCTGCAGAAGATGTCAGTGCTATATAAATGCACAATAATAATATGGTAGGTGCATTAGACTATGCCTGTGGTAGGATTAGATTGTGAGCTCCTCTGAGGACAGTCAGTGACATGACTATGTACTCTGTAATGTGCTGCAGAAGATGTCAGTGCTATATAAATACATAATAATATGGTAGGACATTAGACTGTGACTATGGTAGGATTAGATGGTGAGCTCCTCTGAGGACAGTCAGTGACATGACTATGTACTCTGTAATGTGCTGCAGAAGGTGTCAGTGCTATATAAATACATAATAATAATATGGTAGGACATTAGACTATGACTATGGCAGGATTAGATGGTGAGCCCCTCTGAGGACAGTCAGTGACATGACTATGTACTCTGTAATGTGCTGCAGGAGATGTCAGTGCTATATAAATACATAATAATAATCTGGGAGGACATTACACTACAACTATGGTAGGATTAGAGTGTGAGCTCCTCTGAGGACAGGCAGCGACATGACTATGTACTCTGTAATGTGCTGCAGAAGATGTCAGTGCTATATAGATACATAATAATATGGTAGGACATTACACTATGGCTATGGCAGGATTAGATGGTGAGCCCCTCTGAGGACAGTCAGTGACATGACTATGTACTCTGTAATGTGCTGCAGAAGATGTCAGTGCTATATAAATACATAATAATATGGTAGGACATTAGACTGTGACTATGGTAGGATTAGATGGTGAGCTCCTCTGAGGACAGTCAGTGACATGACTATGTACTCTGTAATGTGCTGCAGAAGATGTCAGTGCTATATAAATACATAATAATATGGTAGGACATTAGACTGTGACTATGGTAGGATTAGATGGTGAGCTCCTCTGAGGACAGTCAGTGACATGACTATGTACTCTGTAATGTGCTGTGGAAGATGTCAGTGCTATATAAATATATAATAATAATATGGTAGGACATTAGACTATGACTATGGTAGGATTAGATGGTGAGCTCCTCTGAGGACAGTCAGTGACATAACTATGTACTCTGTAATGTGCTGTGCAAGATGTCAGTGCTATATAAATATATAATAATAATATGGTAGGACATTAGACTATGACTATGGTAGGATTAGATTGTGAGCTCCTCTGAGGACAGTCAGTGACATAACTATGTACTCTGTAATGTGCTGCAGGAGATGTCAGTGCTATATAAATGCACAATAATAATATGGTAGGTGCATTAGACTATGACTATGGCAGGATTAGAGTGTGAGCTCCTCTGAGGACAGTCAGTGACATGACTATGTACTCTAATGTGCTGCAGAAGATGTCAGTGCTATATAAATACATAATAATAATATGGTAGGACATTAGGCTATGACTATGGTAGGATTAGATTGTGAGCTCCTCTGAGGACAGTCAGTGACATGACTATGTACTCTGTAAAGTGCTGCAGGAGATGTCAGTGCTATATAAATAAATAATAATATGGTAGGACAGTAAACTATGACTATGGTAGGGTTAGATTGTGGGCTGCCCAGAACACAGTCAGTGACATGGCTATGCACTCTGTACAGTGCTGCTGAAGGTAGCTCTGTGTATCTAAGGAGAGCTCATTCTTTTGTCGGTTCGCCGACAAATAGGTTCGCTTTCTAAGGGCAGCTTTTAAAGGGCGAAAAAATGAATTTACCAGAATTCAATTTATGACTCCTAACCCACTGACTCATCTATGACTCATAATACTTGCATCTGCAACCCGATCTGCAATTTCCCTGATTTTTCCTGATCATCTTCATCCTTTCTCAACAGGTATGTCTGATAATTTCCATCTTTGAATCTGAACTGCACTGAAATCTGCAACCACACGCTTAATCTCACCCTGCATTGCCTGTGTATGTCTGATCATTTCCATCTTTGAATCTGAACTGCACTGAAATCTGCAACCACACGCTTAATCTCATCCTGCATTGCCTGTGTATGTCTGATCATTTCCATCTTTGAATCTGAACTGCACTGAAATCTGCAACCACACGCTTAATCTCATCCTGCATTGCCTGTGTATATCTGATAATTTCCATCTTTGAATCTGAACTGCACTGAAATCTGCAACCACACGCTTAATCTCATCCTGCATTGCCTGTGTATGTCTGATAATTTCCATCTTTTGTAGTTGATCACTTTTTGCTTTCTTGATCTTCCTCTGTAATAGTGTAAGCTCCTGAGTAACATTACAGACATTATTGTAATTGCTATTGAATTCTGGCATTGTTTGTTCACACTTTACTTCCTGGTGGCTGGCCTGCAATTTCCATCAAAGCCTGTATCACATACAGATCTGTTTGAACTTGCAGGAGACAAGCCCACCTCTATTAATTAGCATATTGTCTGCCAGCTGACCAGGCCTTCCTGATTAGCTCTGTGTATCTAAGGAGAACTCATTCTTTCGTCGGTTCGCCGACAAATAGGTTCGCTTTCTAAGGGCAGCTTTTAAAGGGCGAAAAAATGAATTTACCAGAATTCAACAGTAATTCAGCAGAAATAAGCACCACATTAACCTGCCTGGCGTTCTATTAAGATCGCCAGGCAGGCTGCGGGAGGGTTTTTTTTTAATAAAAAAAAAACTATTTCATGCAGCCAACTGAAAGTTGGCTGCATGAAAGCCCACTAGAGGGCGCTCCGGAGGCGATCTTCCGATCGCCTCCGGCGCCCAGAATAAACAAGGAAGGCCGCAATGAGCGGCCTTCCTTGTTTTGCTTATATCGTCGCCATAGCGACGAGCGGAGTGACGTCATCGACGTCAGCCGACGTCGTGACGTCAGCCGCCTCCGATCCAGCCCTTAGCGCTGGCCGGAACTTTTTGTTCCGGCTGCGCAGGGCTCAGGCGGCTAGGGGGGCCCTCTTTCGCCGCTGCTCGCGGCGAATCGCCGCAGAGCGGCGGCGATCAGGCAGCACACGCGGCTGGCAAAGTGCCGGCTGCGTGTGCTGCTTTTTATTTCAGCCAAATCGGCCCAGCAGGGCCTGAGCGGCAGCCTCCGGCGGTACTGGACGAGCTGTGCTCGTCCAGACCGCCCAGCAGGTTAAGGTAACATTATCTTTGTTGTGATTTACTTGTATTGCTGACCACTATTGCTGTCTAACTAGATCATCTCTGCCTTTGAATCTGAACTGCACAGCCCACAAACCACTCCATCAAATGAAAACAAACATGCATGATTGCCATACCTCACCAGAGCTGCCCCTACTCTCTGGAACTCACTCCCTCCAGCCACCAGACTTACCCCCACCTTTAATACCTACACACAAGCTCTCAAGACTCACCCTTTCATGCTCGCATACCCCCCTACACCAGCACCATAATATGTTCTGTTAGACACCCTCTCAACAGATGCACCTATTGTCTCCACCCCCACCCTTTAGATTGTAAGCCTCTGGCAGGGCCCTCTCCTTTAGTGTTTCCAGCTTGATTATGCAATCTTACTGACAATCACCCCTCTTGTGGGCTAGAACAATCTCTATTTTGACCTATGACACTGTATTATCAAATCATTTGCATGATCTTGTTTTGTTGTGAGTTTCCTGTATGTTCTACCTTGTATGTTACCCCTTTTATCTATTGTGCAGCGCTGCGTAATATGTTGGCGCTATATAAATACAATAAATAATAATAATAATAAAGGTATTAGCGCTAGATAAATACATAATGATAGGACATTAGACTATGGCTATGGTAGGATTAGAGTGTGATCTCCTATGACAGTCAGTGGCATGACTCTGTAATGTGCTGCAGAAGATGTCAGTGCCATATAAATACATCATAATAATATGGTAGGGCATTAGATTGTGACTATAGGAATAACAAAAGGAGCACTGCATATATTAATAGCCATGTTTGTGTGACAGGGAAATGACTGTGGGAGGGGAGGAGAAGAGCTGCCTGATTAACAACACAAAAAGAGAGGGGGGGCTGTATGGAGATAAGAGTGATAGAAGCCAGCTAACACAGGACAGCAGGGGAGCGTCAGGCAGTGACCCTCTTGCATAGTAAGAAAACAAATGCATTGCATAAAGAAACCTGAAGGAAACGCATGAAAAAAAAGTGTGCTTCAGAAATCACAAAGTGACAGGCTCCAGGAGAGAGGAAGAAGGAGGGAGAGGGAGACAGCTGTTCACTCACGACTCCACAGCAGCTTAGGACGAAGTGTGTAAAATGCCCACAGTTCTGCGCACACACTCTTCTCCCTCCTCAATCCTCACTGTGCTCACCATACTAAGGTGCCTACCCGTCTGCTGACTTCCTCCTCCTGGGCTCAAATCTCCCGGCTTGTCTCTTCTCAGCCCCGCCCCATAGTGTGACAGAGCGGAAAGAAGGAAAGGGGAAGGGCGCTCTGCTCTGTGCTATGCACGCACGGGAGACTGGGGACAGCTCTCAGCGACAGCAGATTACGGGAGAAACAGCTGTTCTGCTGCCGGTGTGTGACACCCGCCCCAGCTCTACTGTCGGCAGGTTTCCGCCCTAGGAACCGGCCTATGTGGCCTGTGCGGAAATCCGGCCATGGTTTCACTGGTAAAAAGAAATAATTGAAATGGGTATATATTTGTTTTTTGTTAAGTTGCCTAATAATTATGCACAGTAATAGTCACCTGCACACACAGATATCCCCCTAAAACAAACTAAAAACTACTTTCAAAAATATTCAGCTTTGATATTAATGAGTTTTTTGGGTTCATTGAGAACATGGTTGTTGTTCAATAATAAAATTATTCCTCAAAAATACAACTTGTCTAATATTTCTGCACTCCCTGTATATGCCATACCAACAATGTTCTGGCCTCTGCTGCGTTTCGTCTGTCAGTGTGAACCAGGCCTACCCTTTAGCACTTTATCCCACACATTTAGGAGTGTAATGTGATTTCTGCCCTTTAGAGATTAAAACACGACTTTACATAAACACATTTTTGATGGAACTTTTGCCATGGAACCCCCTCTGGCACGCCACTGTCCAGGTGTTAGAACATTTTAAGAAACTTTTCCATCCATTTTGTGGACAGAAACAGCCCCGATAGGTGTTAGAAATCACCTGGCCATTGAAGTCTATGGCGGTTCGCCTGTTCGCAAACATTTGCAGAAGGTTTGTGTTCGTGAACCGGAAATTTGATGTTGGCGATACCATTAGTGCAGAACTGTGATGTCTTTTCACATGTATTCTGAGCTGTACAAGCTCTACACAGTTCCAAAAACTAACCCATGATCACGAGCTGTTTTTCCTGATCACGAGGTCGGATTCCGAATTCATGATCGCCTCTTGATCACGCATTCAGTTCCGAATCACCCGTGATCGTGGTCCAAATCCGGCTCGTGATCACGGATTTAGCCGACTTGCTAGAAACACCAAATTTGCCAGATATGTTAAGTAGGAAAGTGGGAACAAGGGGATAACATTTTTTCAAAAAGACCTTATAGTTTTTGAGAAAATAGATTTTAAAGTTTCAAAGGAAAAAAATATACATTGAAATGCGGTAAATGACAGTTAATGTACTTACCGCAGTTAAATGTATACTTTTTTTCCTATGAAACTTCCTTTGAAACTTTAAAATCAATTTTCTCAAAAACGATAAGGTCTTCTTGAAAAAAAATGTTCCCCTTGTTCCCACTCTTCTACTTAACATATGTGGCAAATTTGGTGTTTCTAGCATGTAAGGAGGCTTTGCTTTTAACCACTTAAGGACCGCAGTAATTTTAATTGATCTGTGCTGCGTGGGCTCTTCAGCCCGCAGCACAGATTGGGTGATAGGCAGGGCGATCAGACTTCCCCCCTTTTTTCCCCACTAGGGGGATGTCCTGCTGGGGCGGGTCTGATTGCCGCCGCTGCCTTGTGCCCTGTGGGGGCTCATCAAAGCCCCCCTCCGCAGCGCTATTCCCCCCTCCCTCTCCTTCCCTCCCTCCCCTCCTTACTAAGGGCAGCACAGTACGGCGATCAGTCCTGTACCGCCTCTGATAGGCTTCAGCCTATCAGATGGCGGCGATCCCCGGCCAATCAGAGGCCGGGGATCGCCGATCTCATTTACGGTGCTGCTGTGACAACAGCGTTGTGCGACGTAAACACCGGGGATTTCTTTCCCGGGTGTTTACATTTCACCTGCGAGCCCGATTGGAGGATCGCAGGCTGTTCACAGAGACTCCCTCCATAAACTGACATGGAACTCCATGGAAATACCACTGCGACCCGCCGCCGCCTATCGACGTTGGCTGGTCGTTAAGTGGTTTTTAAAGTCGGCGGGTTTTGGTGGGTTTTAATCATGAATACTTGTTTCAATTGAAACTGATTTTCTCAAAAAAAAAAAAAATGTTAACGTTGTAAATCCATGCAATTTCGGTGATTGCAGCATGTACGGGGGCGTTGCTATTAACGTTAAAGTCAAATCCATGATCACGTCCGTGATCACAGATTCTACAGGCAATCACGGCTAAAATCCGATCTTATTCAGAATTCTGTTTCAAATCCGGATCACGATCACGTTGTATCCGGATTTCGATACTGCCGTGGCCGGATTTACTCAAATTAGTGATCGGGGGTAGACCGTGCAACACTACCTGCTGGACAGAGTACCCTCACTATTGCTGGAAATAACCTAGGAAGGAGGGGGGCTTCAGCAGGGGCACCGATGTGATAAAACCATCCCCCCCCCTTCTTTTCCTGTATGGAGAACGCTTGTATTTATGCTTTTAGAAAATGATAGATGCTTCACAAGATCTAATTACTCCTTACTCCTACTCTATATGATAAAAAGTGGAAGAGACATTTGCACATTTTTAGTTTTTTTTATTGTTTATTCTGCCTTTGTAGCACCCAGAGCTTTAGTGATAGTCTCTAGTCAGTCTCTAGGACGGTGAAGAGCTGGTAGCAGGGTAGACCACCTGGATTGGTGTACATGTACACCTGTCGCGTCGTCCCTCCCTGCATGGCAGCTTATGCAAGAAGACGACGACGGGATAGCTCCTGCCGGACAGCCCTGCAGGTATGATGGCTGCAGAGCACCCTGTAGGGACCCTTACAGGCGTGACGGCTGCCGAAGGAGCTGCTGGACCTTCTGATGGCATAGATGTGGTGCTTGCCAGGTGGTCTTCTTCTCTGCTCACTGATAGCACATTAGTGGCAGAGGTGACACTGGGTGTAGATGTCGCAGTGTCATCTGATGCTTCTGATGAAGAAGCTGATGAGCCACCTGATGGCACAGTCGTGTCACTTTGTTTGGGGATCACGCTGGCAGTTGCAGGTTCTGGGGTGGCTCTTGGTACAGGAGAGTGCCTGATGGCAGTATACTCCGGAAAGGCAGGTGGCAGAGGGCTGATGTCACCCTCTGATGATGATGTAGAGGAGCTTTTTCTTGAAAGTCCTTCCTCTAGTAACACAAAGTTATCCTTTTTGTAGTACTTTGCAGTTTTGTATAGGTAGATTCCCACTCCTATGTTAATTATCAGTAACACGAGTGAAAGGAAAAATGCCGTGATCCGGTAGATCTTCTGTGCCGCCTTCCATTTATCAGTAGGCAGTTTGAAGAGCTCCTGGAGGAAGTTTTCTATTGTTGACTTCCTTTTGACTGGCGTTGTTGCCCTGCTACCTGGTGTAGTCACCTTGCTCAATTTTCTTTTCTGTTTTACTTCTTCAGGTCCAGCTGTTACAGGGGAGGCCTCTGCAAGACAAAAAACAACATATGTGTGGTTAGATCAGTGTAACGCTAAAACAGAATAAATACCAAGTTCTAAGAGATCATTATGGACACCACAAACCCAGCACACAAAGCACTGAAGCTGCCCCCTGAATGCAGAGCGTATGTCTCTATCTCCCTACAGCGCCCTCTGCCTGGTTTACTTGAAGTCAGTGGCGTAGGGCTCGCAGTCGCAATGGTCGCCGTGGCGACCGGGCCCGGCTCCTGAAAAGGTGGGGGAGGGGCCCATGTCCGTTTGGAGTGCGGTCCGTGCGCGCTATTGGGAGGGGGGGAGCCGCAGCCGGGGGGAGGGCAGCCCGACCTCTCCCTCCCTTCCTCTCCCCGGGGCCCCCCCCTCAGATGCAGAGTGAGCGCGCATGGAAGCGCTGTAGGCAGAACTCACCTCCCTGCGTTCCAATCGCCGCTGATCTCCTCTCTGCATAGAAGCTGATACACACTGCTTCCAGCTAAACAGGAAGCAGTGTGTATCAGCATCTATACAGTGGGAGGAGATCACCGGCGCAGGGACGGAGGTGAGTCCTGCCTACAACGCTTCCGTGCGCGCTCACTCTGCATCTGAGGGGGGAGGGGCCCGGGGAGAGGAAGGGAGGGAGAGGTCGGGCTGCCCTCCCTGCGGCTGCGGCTCTCCCCTCCATATACAGCACCTACCTACCTGCCCTATCCCATCCTGGGGGGCAGCTACCTACCTATCCTATCCTGGGGGGCAGCTACCTACCTAATCTATCCTGGGGGGGCAACTACCTAATCTATCCTGGGGGGGGGGCAGCTACCTCACCTATCCTGGGGGGGCAGCTACCTAATCTATCCTGGGGGGGGGGCAGCTACCTACCTAACCTATCCTGGGGGGGGGGGGGCAGCTACCTACCTAACCTATCCTGGGGGGGGCAGCTACCTAATCTAACCTATCCTGGGGGGCAGCTACCTACCTAACCTATCCTGGGGGGGCAGCTACCTACCTAACCTATCCTGGGGGGGGGGGCAGCTACCTACCTAACCTATCCTGGGGGGGGGGGCAGCTACCTAATCTAACCTATCCTGGGGGGCAGCTACCTACCTAACCTATCCTGGGGGGGGGGGCAGCTACCTAATCTAACCTATCCTGGGGGGCAGCTACCTACCTAACCTATCCTGGGGGGGGCAGCTACCTACCTAACCTATCCTGGGGGGGGGGCAGCTACCTAATATAACCTATCCTGAGGGGGGCAGCTACCTAACCTATCCTGGGGGGGCAGCTACCTAATCTATCGTGGGGGGGGGGGGCAGCTACCTAACCTATCCTGGGGGGGCAGCTACCTACCTAACCTATCCTGGGGGGGCACCTACCTAATCTAACCTATACTGGGGGGCAGCTACCTATCTAACCTATACTGGGGGGCAGCTGCCTAATCTAACCTATACTGGGGGGCACCTACCTCATCTAACCTATACTGGGGGGCAGCTACCTCATCTAACCTATACTGGGGGGCAGCTACCTAATCTAACCTATACTGGGGGCCACCTACCTATCTAACCTATACTGGGGGCACTTACTTATCTAACCTGTATTCGGGGCACCTAGCTAGCCTATACAGGTGGCAACTATACTGGCTACCTATATTGGAGGCACCTACCTAACTAACCTATACTAGGAGGCACCTACCTATCTAACCTATGCTGGGGGCAACTATTTTGGCTACCTATATTAGAGGCACCCACCTAACTAACCTGTACTGGGGGCACCTATCTATCTAACTTATACCGGCGGCGCCTGCCTATCTAACCTATACTGGGGGCAACTATACTGGCTATCTATGCTGGAGGCACCTACCTGGCTAACCTATACCGGGGGCAACTATACTGGCTTACCTATGCCTGGCTACCTATATTGGGGGGACCTATAGCTGGCTATAGGGATTCAGATATGTGTGTGCGTCGGGTGTTGCCGGGGGAGGGGGGGGGGCTGTTGTTGACGGGGGGGGGGGGGAACATCCAGATTCCGCATCGGGGCCCAGAGGTTTGTAGCTACGCCACTGCTTGAAGTGCAGCTAAAGATAGATTTTTTTTTCTAAGTTTTATAGAGTATAGGGGAGAGTTAGAACCTCTGTGACGCTGTTTATTGCTGTCTGTGTCATCCCTGGAGATATCCCTCACTTCCTGTCACCTGTGGCATCCCAGGAAGTGATTGGATCTCTATGACAAGAGCTCAGGCAGGAGTATAGGCCACACAGAGGTTCTTCACACTGCTAAGAGAGCTGCATTTTTTTTTATCTGCATTCCATGTTGTGGGTGATGCAGAAAATCCATGGAGACACAGACAGCAATAAACAATTTAAAAACAGGAGTTATGATACCAGTTCCATCAAAGGAAAACAAAATTAGAAAATGACATTTTATCAGCAACTTTTTTTTCAGTCTATTGTTAGCAGCTATTATTGTATCTCCAAAACAATTTTTTTTTAGTGAGCTATAATTTTTCTGAATCCTTACATCTTGAAAATATATAAACAACTAACTTTGTGAGCTTTGGGGTCCTTGGCATCAATAATGTGATAATGGAAGCAGCTTAAATTTTCCAATTAAAATAAAACAACTTTTTTAAAACAACTTAAGGACCGGGGCTGTTATTGCAGATCTGCGCTGCGTGGGCTCTCCAGCCCGCAGCGCAGATCGTGTGCACGGCAGGGCGATCAGACTTCCCCCCTTTTTTCCCCACTAGGGGGATGACCTGCTGGGGGGGGGGGGTCTGATCGCCGCCGCTCCGTGTGGTTGAGCGGGGGGGGGGGGGCTCTTCAAAGCCCCCCTCCGCAGCGTTTTCAGCGCTCCCTCCTTCCCCTTACCTCCCTCTCCCTCATTCAGCTGCGCAGGACAGATATCCGTCCTGCGCATTGTAGGATAGGCTTCAGCCTATCAAATGACGGCGATCCCCGGCCAATTAGAGGCCGAGGATCGCCGATCTGCCTTACGGCGCTGCTGCGCAGTAGCGCCGTATTGATGTAAACAGCGGGGATTTCTTCCCCGCGTGTTCACATTAGGCGTGCGAGCCGCGATCGGCGGCTCACACACTGTTCACGGAAACAGTCTCCGTGAACTGACATAGAAAGGCCGCTCGAACGAGCGGCAGTTTCCATGTAATAACCACTTAAACCCGCTGCCGCCTATCGGCGTTAGGCGGTCCTTAAGTGGTTTTTGAACCCCAGCCATCCAATGATCAACTGTAGCATGTTTGAGGCCTCTGATATTAACAGTGTAAGAATGGCAGCAATTTAAATATTACCCTTGAAAATCAACAGGTGAATTTTGATTGCTATTGCAGGCTCCACCCACTTTCCTAAATATTAATCCCAGTCACCCAGCAGTCTTCCAGTGACCAACTGTGGAAAGTTTGAGAACCCTGCCATTGACAGTGTAAGAATGGCTGTAATATACATTTTCCCATGTAAAAATGTGTTTGTTGTTGGCTCTGCGCACTTTTTCTAACCTTGACACACAGTCACTCAATGACAAAGTTTGTGAGCTTTGGGTTCCTTGGCATTGGTAATATTAGAATGGAAGCAGTTTATCAATTAAACAAATTTGATTGGCTATTTGTGGGTCTGTCCCTTTTCTGAATTTGAACACAAGTCACCAAATGACTGACTGTAGCAGGTTTGAGGTCTCCGCCATTAACCGTGGAAGAGTGGCAGCAATTTAAATAGTCCCTTTGAAAATGAATAGTTGAATTTTGATTGGATGTTGTAGGCTCCACCCACTTTGCTGAATATTAATCCCAGTCACATAGCAACCAACTGTGCCAAGTTTGGGAACCCTGCCATTAACAGTGTAAGAATAGCTGCAGTTTACATTTTCCCATGCAAAATGAATGGCTGAAATATGATTGGCTGTTTTATGCTCCTCCCACTTCCTGATTTTTTTTTATCTCGGTCACCAAGTGACCAACTGTGCCAAGTTTGGGGACCCTGACTTTATTACCGTGAGAATGGCAGCCTTTTACATTTTTTGCCATTGACAATGGAATTTAGTGGGTGAAATCTGATTGACTGTTGTGGCATTTCCCAGATGTACATGTACAGTGGGGGCACAAGACCCCCAGAACATATCATCCCAAGTAGCAAGGGATCTGTATACCAAGTTTTATTGAAACCAGTCAAGGCGTCGCACGCACGCACACGCACACACACACGCACGCACGCACACACACACACACACATGTCCAATTTTATATGTACAGAAGAAAGATAGATATAGCATGTTGCAGAGAACAAGGCATTCAATGTGCAACCGACCAATGCAAAGTCTCAATCCCGCAGGACAGAGGCGAATTCTATTCAGTATGAAAGGGGCCTCACTGCACTGGGAGAGGAGTTGTCAGTGTTACACGCAAAGCAGACAGAGAATGCTGGGCAGTAAAGTAGAGGTGGAAGGGCCACCTGTGGAAGATGTAGGGTTGCAGAGGATTATGGGAAAGTGGACATAAGCAGCTTGACATCCCTTAACCCAGCTCCACCTCCACATACAACATGTAAATACAATCTACTATAAGACTAATTGTTGGGCCCAAAAAAACAAAAACAAAAAAGGAACAACCAATCAGACGTTACCCTTATCTTTGACACAAATATTGTGATTGGTTGCTTTGCACTACTCTCCCACATTATCCCCAGCTTTCTCTCCCCCATCATGATAAACAGTGCTGCAGTGTCAGCATTTCATGCTGTATATTTCTTACCTGTAGTCTCAGAGACCCGGACATATACGGATGGAGCGGGTTCATAATTGTGACCATCGACGCGGAGGTGGATCTTGTAGAAGCCGCTGTCCTCAGTCGTGATGGGACTGACTGCCAAGGAGCAGCTCCCGGATCTCACCAGGCGTCTCATCACCGCGGTACGCGGGTCATGATGGGTCACTGCGCCGTCATTCAGGTTAAGGAGAGCCCTGTACTCTCCCCCATTCTCAGGCACCATCCCCCACTCCATCTCCACGTTATTTTGGTTCGGTCTAACAGGAAAGCGACATGGGATCACAAGGCGCGACCCCGCGCTCACAGACATCTCCGCAGGGACCAAACTAATGGAGGTGACATCCACACCTGGAGGAAGGAAAGAGAGACAATGGTCAGTGGAATGCTTGTAGGAAATCATTCTAGAAGACTAAAACACAATAAACTGTCATTACTAGTAGAAAGTCCCACCCTCCCCTCAGGAAACAGGAAACATGGCCGCCCGCTAATCAGCAGAAATGTGGGCACTGCTGTAGGAGTCCATTGAACTACCAGCAATGTGGGGAAATGCAGATGCCTGCTAAATATCAGGCATTGGGCCATCTGCAAAGCAAAATATGGCTACAAATAACAGATGCTCAAGTTTCCCCACATTGCTGGTGATGGGCGCCTCCCATGAAAATCTGTTTTGACTCCACAAACTTTTCGTAACCTTCACACACAGTAACTCAATGAACAAGTTTGTGAGCTTTCGGGTTCCTGGCATCAAGATTGCATTCAGTTTATCCAGCAAAGAAATCTGATTGGCTTTTTGTAGCTCCCCCCTTTAGTGAATTTGAGCCCCAGTCAATGAACGACTGTAGCAGGTTTGAGGCCTCTGCCATTAACAGTGAAAGAATGGAAGCAGTTTCAATATTCCCCTTGAAAATCAATAGGTGAATTTTGATTGGCTGTAGTAGGTTCCACCCACTTTTTTGAATATTAATCCCAGTCACCCAGTGACCAACTGTGTCAAGTTTGAGAACCCTGCCATTAACAGTGTAAGAATGGCTGCAGTTTATATTTTCCCATGTAAAAGTTAGGTTTTGCTTCGCCCACTATTTCTAACCTTGACATACAGTCACTCAATGACCGAGTTTATGAGCTCTGGGGTCCCTGGCATTGATAAGTTGCATTTCCCCATTGAAATTAAACAAATCTGATTGGCTGTTTGTTGTCCGTCTGCACCCTTTTCAAAATTTAAAATGTGAAAATCAATAGGTGAATTTTGATTGGCTGTTGTAGGTTCCACCCACTTTTTTGAATATTAATCTCAGTCACCCAGTGACCAACTGTGTCAAGTTTGAGAACCCTGCCAATAACAGTGTAAGAATGGCTACAGTATACATTTTCCCATGTAAAAAATTTAGTTGTTGGCTCTGCCCTCTTTTTCAGACCTTGACACACACAATCCCTGTATAACCAAGGTTATGAGCTTTGTGGTCCTTGGCATCAACAATTTAAATTTTCCGACTGAAATTAAACAAATCTGATTGGCTGTTTGTGGCTCCACCCCCTTTTCAGAATGTGAATCCCAGTCACCCACTGACCGACTGTACCAAGTTTGAGGCCTCTGCCATTAAGAGTGTAAGAATATGATAGATATAGCATGTTGCAGAGAACAAGGCATTAGATGTGCAACCAATGTGAAGTCCCAATCCCGCAGGACAGAGGCGAATTCTATTCAGTGTGAAAGGGGCCTCACTGCACTGGGAGAGGAGAATGCTGGGCAGTAAAGTAGAGGTGGAAGGTCCTCCTATGGAAGATGTAGGGTTGCAGAGGATTATGGGAAAGTGGACATAAGCAGCTTGACATCCCTCAACCCAGCTCCACCTCCACATACAACATGTAAATACAATGTACTGTCTATACGACTCATTGTTGGGCATAAAAAACAAACAAACAAAAAAAGGAACAACCAATCAGAAGTTACCCTTATTTTTGACACAAATATTGTGACTGGTTGCTTTGCACTACTCCCCCACATTATCCCCAGCTTTCTCTCCCCCATCATGATAAACAGTGCTGCAGTGTCAGCATTTCATGCTGTATATCGCTTACCTGAAGTCTCAGAGACGCTGACGTGTACGATCGGAGCGGGTTCATAAACGTGACCATCGACGCGGAGGTTGATCTCATAGAAGCCGCTGTCCTCAGTCGTGATGGGACTGACTGTCAGGGAGCAGCTCCCGGATCTCACCAGGCGTCTGATGACCGCGGTACGCGGGTCACGATGGATCACTGCGCCGTCATTAAGGTTAAGAAGAGCTCTGTACTCTCCCCCATTGTCAGGCACCATCCCCCACTCCATCTCCACGTTATTCTTGTTCGGTCTGGTGTTAAAGCGACATGGGATCACAAGGCGTGACCCCGCGCTCACAGCCATCTCCTCAGGGACCAAACTAATGGAGGTGACATCCACACCTGTAGGAAGGAAAGAGAGACAATGGTCAGTGCAATACTTGTAGGAAATCATTCTAGAAGACTAATACACAATAAACTGTCATTACTGGTAGAAAGTCTCACCCTCCCCTCAGGAAACAGGAAACATGGCCGCCCGCTAATCAGCAGAAATGTGGGCACTGCCGTAGGAGCCCATTAAAAAACCAGCAATGTGGGGAAATGCAGACGCCCGCTAAATAACAGGCATCGGGCCGTCTGCAAAGCAAAATATGGCTACAAATAACAGATGCTCAAGTTTCCCCACATTGCCGGTGATGGGCGCCCGTACATTAGCAGGATTATGTTTAGTGATGTGGTTAAGGTTAGTCATGTGGGGGTTGATGGTTAAGACTAGATTTGCATGGGAAGGTTAAGGTCAGCCGTCTGGGGGTTCGGTTGAGGTTAGATGTGGGGTTGGTGGTCAATGTAGCTGTGGGTGGAAGTGGTTCAAGTTAGGCATGGGTGGAAGTGGTAGAGGCTACCAGTGTTGGCAGGATGTCACCGCTATAACCCCCATTTACCAGCAGAACCATTTCAATGGGTTGGTGGTAAGGGGGTGGTTAAGGAGTGGGGGGGGGGGGTGTTGGTAAAGGCTACATGTTAATGGGGAGGTTAAGGTTAGCTGTGGAGATAAGCTTAGTTAAGGTTAGAGCATGGGGTGGATAAGGTTAGGTGTGGGGGGTAAGCTGTGGTTGGCCGGTGGTTTAGAATGGGCATGGGTGGAGCTGGTTAAGGTTATGTATCCAGGCGAGTGGTTAAGGTTAGGCATCGGTGGGGGTGGTTAAGGTTAGCTGTGTGGGGGGTGGTTAAGCTTAGGCATCCAGGGGCAGTGGTTGAGGTTAGGCATGGGTGGGGTGGGGTGTGGTTAAAGTTAGGCATGGGTGGGGGGGGGCTAAGGTTAGGCAGGGTGGACAGTGGTTAAGGTTAGGCATGGGTGGGGGGTGGTTAAGGTTAGGCATGGGTAAGGGGTGTTTAGGCATGGGTGGAGAGTGGTTGAGGTTAGGCATGGGTGGGGGGTGTTTAAGATTAGGCATGGGTGGAGAGTGGTTGAGGTTAGGCATGGGTGGGGGATGTTTAAGATTAGGCATGGGTAGAGAGTGGTTAAGGTTAGGCATTGGTGGGGGGTGTTTAAGATCAGGCATGGGTGCAGAGTGGTTAAGGTTAGGCATCCGGGGGGAGTGGTTATGGCCTGATCCCACTAACGCATTTGTGCGCAGTTGTGGCCGCTTTTCAGCAACACATCATGTTACAGATGCTGAAAAGTAGACAGAAGCAGATACTACTGAGCACAGCTGCGTTAGTGGGCTCAGGTCTTCAGGTTAGGTACCAGTGAAGGGAGGGTTCAGAGTGAGAGTAGGATTTGGTTTAGCTTTCGTAAAATATCAGCATGTATTACTAACATTTTACTGTCACTATTAGCACTGCAAGAGTAGAAAATCAGTAAATTTACTGATAATCTACTATTGGTGATTTCCAGGCGCCTTTTTTTATATATACTTCCCTTCCTCCCCTGCTACTAACCCTGGGAAATGTCCACTAAACTCCGCCCTCGCCATCCGCCATATGTTCATAAACCTCCTTACCTGAAGAGGGCTGAAGAAGGACTAGAAGTCCCACAACATGGAACAATCCACAAAGCATTTTGTCACACGAGGACAAAACAAAGATATCCTGCTCAACGTTAGCTGCTCACGCTGCTCACGCCAACACAAGACTGCCAGTCTGCTGGGCTGTGCTGCCCTTATATGGAGCTGCTGCTGTGATGTCATAATGGGCCACACCCTCTTGTGTTTCCTGGTCACCTGTGTTACCATAGCAACCACCCACAACACAACCCTCATCCTCCTGCAGCAGGAAACACAAGAGGGTGTGGCCCATTATGACATCACAGCAGCAGCTGCATCATATTATTATTATTATTTAGTATTTATATAGCTCCGACATATTACGCAGCGCTGTACAGTGTATATATATATATATATATATATATATATATATATATATATATATATATATATGTATATGTATATATATATATCTTGTCACTAACTGTCCCTCAAAGGAGCTCACAATCTAATCCCCCCAGCAGACCGGCAGAAAATAGCATTTTTGATGAGAAAATTTGCATGCAACATTGTTCACGCAGCGTACCGGGTGAACTGTGAACATCGCATGAGGTGTAACATTGCTGTGTGACTTTTCGTGTTACAATGTGTCCATTATGTCGCACCGCAACGCCCCACTGCGAATGGGCGCCTATTTCCTAGTTTCCAAAATAGAATATAATCCAGGTGCCTGCTGTGTTGCAATATATTATATTATATATATTATGGAGGCAAGGAGGGCGGAGACTATCCTAGAGGCAGGGAGGGAGGGAGAGGGGGGGGGGGGGGACAGGCTGGTGAACCTACTATGGGCACCTACCTGGCTAATCTATATAAGGGGCAACTATGCTAGCTACCTATACTGGGGCAACTATACTAGCTACCTATACTGGGGCAACTATACTACCTATACTGGGGCAACTATACTACCTATACTGGGGCAACTATACTAGTTACCTATACTGGGGCAACTATACTACCTATACTGGGGCAACTATACTTTCTATCCTGGGGCAACTATACTAGCTACCTATACTGGGGGCAACTATACTACCTATTCTGGGGCAACTATACTTTCTATCCTGGGGCAACTATACTAGCTACCTATACTGGGGGCAACTATACTACCTATTCTGGGGCAACTATATTAGCTACCTATACTGGGGCAACTATACTAGTTACCTATACTGGGGCAACTATACTACCTATACTGGGGCAACTATACTAGTTACCTATACTGGGGCAACTATACTACCTATACTGGGGCAACTATACTACCTATACTGGGGCTACTATACTTGCTACCTATATTGGGGCAACTATACTAGCTACCTATACTGGGGCAACTATACTACCTATACTGGGGCAAGTATACTAGCTACCTATACTGGGGCAACTATACTAGCTATACGGGGGCAACTATACCACCTATACTGGGGCAAGTATACTAGCTACCTATACTGGGGCAACTATACTAGCTATACGGGGGCAACTATACTACCTATACTGCGGCAACTATACTACCTATTCTGGGGCAACTATACTTGCCACCTATACTGGGGCAACTATACTAGCTACCTATACTGGGTGCAACTATACTAGCTACCTATACTGGGGGCAACTATACTTCCTATACTGGGGCAACTATATTAGCTACCTATACTGGGGCAACTATACTTTCTATACTGGGGCAACTATGCTAGCTACCTATACTGGGGCAACTATACTAGCTACCTATACTGGGGGCAACTATACTTCCTATACTGGGGCAACTATATTAGCTACCTATACTGGGGCAACTATACTTTCTATACTGGGGCAACTATACTACCTATACTGGGTGCAACTATACTAGCTACCTATACTGGGGCAACTATACTAGCTACCTATACTGGGGGCAACTATACTTCCTATATTGGGGCAACTATATTAGCTACCTATACTGGGGCAACTATACTTTCTATACTGGGGCAACTATTCTACCTATACTGGGGCAACTATACTAGCTACCTACACTGGGGGCAACTATACTTCCTATATTGGGGCAACTATATTAGCTACCTATACTGGGGCAACTATACTTTCTATACTGGGGCAGCTATTCTACCTATACTGGGGCAACTATACTAGCTACCTACACTGGGGGCAACTATACTTCCTATATTGGGGCAACTATATTAGCTACCTATACTGGGGCAACTATACTTTCTATACTGGGGCAACTATACTAGCTACCTATACTGGGGGCAACTATACTTCCTATATTGGGGCAACTATACTAGCTACCTATACTGGGGGCAACTATATTAGCTACCTATACTGGGGCAACTATACTACCTATACTGGGGCAACTATACTAGCTACCTATACTGGGGCTATAGTGAAATATCAGTATGTATTACCAATATTTCCTATCATTATTAGCACTGCAAGAGTAGAAAATAGGTACAATTACCGATAATCTACTATTGTTGATTTCTAGGCGCCCTTTTTTCATATCCACCTTCCCTTCCTCCCCTGCTACTAACCCTGAGAAGTGTCCACTAAACTCCACCCTCGCCATCCGCCATATGTTCATAAACCGCCTTACCTGAAGAGGGCTGAAGAAGGACTAGAAGTCCCACAACATGGAACAATCCACAAAGCATTTTGTCACACAAGGACAAAACAAAGATATCCTGCTCAACGTTAGCTGCTCTCGCTGCTCACGCCAACACAAGACTGCCAGTCTGCTGGGCTGTGCTGCCCTTATATGGAGCTGCTGCTGTGATGTCATAATGGGCCACACCCTCTTGTGTTTCCTGGTCACCTGTGTTACCATAGCAACCAGCCACAACACAACCCTCATCCTCCTGCAGCAGGAAACACAAGGGGGTGTGGCCCATTATGACATCACAGCAGCAGCTGCATATAAGGGCAGCACAGCAAACCGGCAGAAAATAGCATTTTTAAAGCGAAAATGACTTTGGGGAAAATTTGCACGCAACATTGTTCACCATCACTGTTAATGCGCGTGTTATGTGGTAATGTACGATATGCAGTGGGCAGGGCTGCCGCACACCGTTAGATCGCAGCATATCGGGTGAACTGTGAACATCGCATGAGGTGTAACATTGCTGTGTGACTTTTCGCGTTACAATGTGTCCATTATGTCGCACCGCAACGCCCCACTGCGAATGGGCGCCTATTTCCTAGTTTCCAAAACGGCCCCGAGCGGGAGCAGGGGCTGCAGGCCCTATTGTTACGCCAGTGATATACACTATATATAAATATATATATATATATATATATATATATATATATATATATATATATATATATATATATATATATATATATATAGATTTTTCAGGTTTTCGCTGTAAAAATAGTTTCAGTAAAAATATAGTTTTTCTTTATTGTCACGCTTTTTATGATTTTTCCCGGTAAAAATATTGTTTTCCGCGCTTTCGTGGTAAAAATAGCGATTTTTCACGTTTTAATGAAAAATGCAAAAATACAACTATTTTGTGTGGAAATTTCTCAAAATTGAAAATCGCATTTTTAAAGCGAAAATTCCCAATTGCCGAGCAGCGCTGCTCACTATGTAACCTTAGGCCTTGAGATGGGATTGGTGAAGCCCCCAGTGCTACAGTCACTGCAATAAAAGCATAAAAACCACAAGAAGTGAGCTCAGGCGGGCTCTCAGCAGGCAGACATGCCCTATGCAGCTCTGTACAGAGTATACAGTGGCTTGCAAAAGTATTCGGCCCCCTTGAAGATTTCCACATTTTGTCACATTACTGCCACAAACATGAATACATTTTATTGGAATTCCACGTGAAAGACCAATACAAAGTGGTGTACACGTGAGAAGTGGAACGAAACTCATACATGATTCCAAACATGTTTTACAAATAAATAACTGCAAAGTGGGGTGTGCGTAATTATTCGGCCCCCTGAGTCGATACTTTGTAGAACCACCTTTTGCTGCAATTACAGCTGCCAGTCTTTTAGGGTATGTCTCTACCAGCTTTGCACATCTAGAGACTGAAATCCTTGCCCATTCTTCTTTGCAAAACAGCTCCAGCTCAGTCAGATTAGATGGACAGCGTTTGTGAACAGCAGTTTTCAGATCTTGCCACAGATTCTCGATTGGATTTAGATCTGGACTTTGACTGGGCCATTCTAACATATGGATATGTTTTGTTTTAAACGATTCCATTGTTGCCCTGGCTTTATATTTAGGGTCGTTGTCCTGCTGGAAGGTGAACCTCTGCCCCAGTCTCAAGTCTTTTGCAGTCTCCAAGAGATTTTCTTCCAAGAATGCCCTGTATTTGGCTCCACCCATCTTCCCATCAACTCTGACCAGCTTCCCTGTCCCTGCTGAAGAGATGCACCCCCAGAGCATGATGCTGCCACCACCATATTTGACAGTGGGGATGGTGTGTTCAGAGTGATGTGCAGTGTTAGTTTTCCGCCACAAATAGCGTTTTGCATTTTGGCCCAAAAGTTCCATTTTGGTCTCATCTGACCAGAGCGTCTTCTTCCACATGGATCAGTTAAAAATGGCGCCCAGCACCGATAGATAAAAACGGCGCACCATTGACTTACATTACGAAACGATATTTATCGTTTTAAATGTTAAAAAATGGCGCCGACCTTTTGAACGAAATTTATCGTTTTAAAACTTTTTTTGTTTGTCCTGCCTGAACGATATTTATTATCTTTTTAACCCCTGCTTTGCTGCCGTTTTGAAAATATCTGCCCGCCGGCTTTAATGTTTAATAGCAAAGCCCCCTTAAACGCTAAAAACACTAAATTTGCAGGGAATGTTAAGAAAAAAATTGTGAACAAGAAATTTTTTTTTTTCAAAAAGACCTTATAGTTTTTGAGAAAATCGATTTTGAATGTTCTCCTTCTGACCGTGGGAAAAGCCCGCCGACTTTAGCGGTTAATAGCAAAGCCCCTTTAAATGCCAGAAACACCAAATGTGTAGGGAAATGTTAAGAAGAACAGTGGGAACAAGAAGAAATTTTTTTTTTCAAAAAGACCTTATTGTTTTTGAGAAAATCGATTTTAAATCTTCAAAGAGATAAATTATCCATTTAAATCGCGTAATGACTTTTCTGCGGAAACAATTCCGCCAACTTTAGCAGTTAATAGCAATGTCCCCTTAAATCCTAGCAACACCAAATTTGCAGGATATGTTAAAAAGATACTGGGAATTTAAACAATATTTAAAAAAAAACTATAAGGTCTTTTTGAAAAAAAAATGTCTTCTTGTTCCCACTGTTCTTCTTAACATTTCCCTACACATTTGGTGTTTCTGGCATTTAGAGGGGCCTTGCTATTAACCGCTAAATTCGGCGGGCGTTTAATTTTCCCACGGTCAGAAGGAGAATATTCAAAATCGATTTTCTCAAAAACTATAAGGTCTTTTTGAAAAAAAAATGTTTTTCTTGTTCACAATTTTTTTCTTAACATTCCCTGCAAATTTGGTGTTTTTAGCGTTTAAGGGGGCTTTGCTATTAAACATTAAAGCCGGCGGGCAGATATTTTCCAAACGGCAGCAAAGCAGGGATTAAAACGATAAATATCGTTCAGGCAGGATTAAAAAAAAAAAATTAAAAATAATAAAAATAAATTTTGTTCAAAAGGTCTGCACTATTTTAACCTTTAAAACGATAAAGTGTAGAGAAACCGAGAGCCCAATATAGTGTAGTATGTTAAGCATAAATGAAGTAAAGGTTATCGTGAGAAAATTATACTCACAAACATGGGTTACCACACAGGCAACCACTGTATAGGCAGGTGTGGAGATTAGACCTGTCCTCACTCAGGGATAAGAAGTCGCTCTCTGTAGATGCGAAAGGGGGTAGATCACCCCTCCACCAGGGGTGGACACGGTATAGCAGTAGGAGAACAGAGGCGCCAGCAGGATAAAAGTGGATAAAAACTTTAAAATTTGCTGGGAGGAAGCGGTGGACTTACCTCCATAAAGCAGACACGAAAGACTGTCTGAATAGTAGTCACATTTATTAATTAGTACCCCAAAACAGTGCAACGCGTTTCGCAGGCCCAGCCCGCTTCATCAGGCAATAAACATGGGGACAAGACAGAATTTCAGCAATAGCCAGTGTAGCGCCTCAGTGGGGCGCTCACTGAGGCGCTACTTCTCCTACTGCTTTAAAACGATAAATATCGTTTTAAACACATATCGGGCAGAAGGGGGCGCCATTATTTAGCCTGCGCCATTTTTCACTGGACCCTCTTCCACATGTTTGCTGTGTCCCCCACATGGCTTGTGGCAAACTGCAAACGGGACTTTTTAGGCCCGGTTCACACTTGCGGTTTTGTAAAAACCGGAACGGATGTCCGGACCGCACCGGTTCCTATCTGGATCAGGTCCGGATCCGGTCCGTTTGCATCCGTTTTCCGTGCGGTATGAACACGGTTGCGGTCCGGATCCGGTTTCTTAAAGAGATAACAACCTGTAAATACCTGGGGTCTGGGAGGTCAGCAGAAGCTCTGGGGTCATTGTTGGAGACAGGTGGACGTGTGGAGACCATCCGTGGATACAGAGACTGCAGTTGGGACCATGGATCCAGTCATTTTTTACTCGTATTACCTGGGAATTCTCTCCTTCCTGTTGTTCACCTACTACTATGTGGGGAGAAGGCCTCACCTCCTCGTTATCAGACATATCATCAGACATGTTGCTGCCAAAGAGCTCCAGCATGAAATCCCTGCTGCTCCACTCTGTGAACGCTGGGCCCATGTGGTCCCCATCCAAAATGGCCACTAGAAAAAGCATAGGAAGTGGGGTAGAACGTCCGGTTTTTATAGCCAGTGTGTTGTGCGCTCTCCGGTTCTCATTGCTTTGTATTGGCCGGATGCAACAGTCAGGCTCCGCTCCGGATACGTCTGCCGGAGGAGCCGGACCAAAACATAGCGCATGTTGGATCTTATGCCGGAGTCCGGATCCGGTCCGGACGAAACGGACGCATGTGAACGGACGCATAGACTTTCATTGCTATGCCGTGCCTCCGTTCCGCATGCGGTCCGGCTCCGGCACGGCGATTCCGGACGGCGACCGCTAATGTGAACCAGGCCTTATGCTTTTCTGTTAACAATGGCTTTCTTCTTGCCACTCTTCAATAAAAGCCAACTTTGTACAGTGCATGACTAATAGTTGTCCTATGTACAGATTCCCCCACCTGAGCTGTAGATCTCTGCAGCTCGTCCAGAGTCACCATGGGCCTCTTGACTGCATTTCTGATCAGCGCTCTCTTTGTTCGGCCTGTGAGTTTAGGTGGACGGCCTTGTCTTGGTAGGTTTACAGTTGTGCCATACTCCTTCCATTTCTGAATGATCACTTGAACAGTGCTTTGTGGGATGTTCATGGCTTTGGAGATCTTTTTGTAACCTAAGCCTGCTTTACATTTCTCAATAACTTTATCCCTGACCTGTATGGTGTGTTCTTTGAACTTCATGGTGTTGTTGCTCCCAAGATTCTCTTAGACAACCTCTGAGGCCGTCACAGAGCAGCTGTATTTGTACTGACATTAGATTACACACAGGCGCACTCTATTTAGTCATTAGCACTCATCAGGCAATGTCTATGGGCAACTTACTGCACTCGGACCAAAGGGGTCTGAATAATTACGCACACCCCACTTTGCAGTTATTTATTTGTTAAAAATGTTTGGAATGATGTATGATTTTTGTTCCACTTCTCATGTGTACACCACTTTGTGTTGGTCTTTCATGTGGAATTCCAATAAAATTGATTCATGTTTGTGGCAGTAATATGACAAAATGTGGAAAACTTCAAGGGGGCTGAATACTTTTGCAAGCCACTGTATATTGTCACTTACCTGTCCCTCAGAGGAGCTCACAACCTAATCCCTACCATAGTCTTACGTTTATGTATGTATCGTGGTCTAGGGCCAATTTAGAGGTAAGCCAATTAAAGGACACCCGAGGCGAAAATAAACAAATGAAATAAACAATTGTATCTATCTTCCTTCTCTTAAAAATAACTTTTTTTAAGATATTCCACAGTTTTATTTTATGTTTAAATCTACTTTTTAAGTTTCAACTGTTTTATTGTTTTTGCTCAATGTCACATTCATTGACATATGCCAGAGATAAAATCTATTAACTATTAACCCTTTTTATCTTTTTCCTGCTCTCAGAAACCATTTTCTGCTAGGAAAGTGTTTTATAGTTGGAATTTCTTATCAGTGAGGGTCACACTGTCGTCACTTCCTGTCAGGAGTCAGGACTAAGTCAGCCACTTACATACCTGATATTTAACTCTTTCAGACAGAGAAAGAAAGAAAAAGGAACATAGCATAGTCATTTGTGTGCTAGGCACCGTACATACCCATGTCTATCTCATCATGTCACCTTTGGTATCCTTTAACTTATCTGTATGGTTTTGGGATGTGGGAGGAAACCGGAGTGCCCTGAGGAAACCCTGCAGACACATGGAGAACATACAAACTCCTTGCAGATGTTGACCTGGCTGGAATATGAACCAAGGACCCAATGTTGCAAGGCAAGAGCGCTAACCACTACGCCACCGCGCTGCCCACTACGCAAATGACTAATGATTAATGTCCGTTGTTAAAGGGGAACTGAAGAGAGAGGTATATGGAGGCTGCCATGTTTATTTCCTTTTAGACAATACCAGTTTCCTGGCAGCCCTGCTGATCCTCTGCCTCTAATACTATTAGTCATAGCCCCTGAACAAGCATGCAGCAGATCAGGTGTTTCAGTGGTTCAGACTTATAAGTCAGATCTGACAAGACTAGCTGCATGCTTGTTTCTGGTTTTAATCAGATACTACTGCAGAGAAATAGACCAGCAGGGCTGCCAGGCAACTGGTATTGATTAAAAGGAAATAAACATGACAGCCTCCATATACCTCTCTCTTAAGTTCCCCTTTAAATGTCCAATTTCAAATAGGTAAATTAGACCAAGAGTATCAGTAAATGTCCAGCGTGTGATCTCTATCACTGGGGTCCAGTGAAAAGTCAAACAGCAATAAGGTTGCTCCACTATTCCCAGAGGCGTATCTGGGTAATAAGGCGCCTATGGCAAACACTGAAAGTGCGCCCTCCCACTCCTTTTTCTCTTGAAGGGTGGCTAGGTTAGTGTGCAGAGTGGGTGGATAGATGAAGGGTGGCTGGGTCTAGGTGAAGGGTGGCTGGGTCCGACTACAGGGTGGCTGGGACAGGGTTGCTGGGTCTGGGTGCAGGGCGAGTCTGCATGCACGGTGGCTTGGGCAGGTTGAAGGGGGGCTGGGTGGGTGGCTAGATGAAGGGTGGCTGGGTGCAGGGTGGGTGGCTAGATGAAGGGTGGCTGGGTGCAGGGTGGCTTGGTGCAGGGTGAAGAGTGGTTGGATGCAGGGTGGCAGGGTGCAGAGTGGCAGGGTGAAGGGTGGCTGGGTGCTGGGTGAGGGGTGGCTGGGTAAAGGGTGGCTGGGTGCATGAAGGGTGGCTGGCTGCTGGGTGCAGGGTGGCTGGGTGCTGGGTGAATAGTGGCTGGGTGCAGGGTGACTGGGTGCAGGGTGAGTCTGCATGCACGGTGGCTTGGGCAGGTTGAAGGGGGGCTGGGTGGGTGGCTAGATTAGTGTTGGGCGAACATCTAGATGTTCGGGTTCGGGCCGAACAGGCCGAACATGGCCGCGATGTTCGGGTGTTCGACCCGAACTCCGAACATAATGGAAGTCAATGGGGACCCGAACTTTTGTGCTTTGTAAAGCCTCCTTACATGCTACATACCCCAAATTTACAGGGTATGTGCACCTTGGGAGTGGGTACAAGAGGAAAAAAAAATTAGCAAAAAGAGCTTATAGTTTTTGAGAAAATAGATTTTAAAGTTTCAAAGGGAAAACTGTCTTTTAAATGGGGGAAATGTCAGTTTTCTTTGCACAGGTAACATGCTTTTTGTCGGCATGCAGTCATAAATGTAATATATATAAGAGGTTCCAGGAAAAGGGACCGGTAACGCTAACCCAGCAGCAGCACACGTGATGGAACAGGAGGAGGGTGGCGCAGGAGGAGAAGGCCACGCTTTGAGACACAACAACCCAGGCCTTGCATGAGGACAAGAAGCGTGCGGATAGCATGCTTTGTACCGCCATGCAGTCATAAATGTAATAAAGATAAGTGGTTCAATAAACAGGGACCACGCGGCAACGCTAACCCAGCAGCAGCAGACGTGATGGAACAGGAGGAGGCGCAGGAGGAGAAGGCCACGCTTTGTGAGACACAACAACCCAGGCCTTGCATGAGGACAAGAAGCGTGCGGATAGCATGCTTTGTACCGCCATGCAGTCATAAATGTAATAGAGATAAGTGGTTCAATAAACAGGGACCACGCGGCAACGCTAACCCAGCAGCAGCAGACGTGATGGAACAGGAGGAGGCGCAGGAGGAGAAGGCCACGCTTTGTGAGACACAACAACCCAGGCCTTGCATGAGGACAAGAAGCGTGCGGATAGCATGCTTTGTACCGCCATGCAGTCATAAATGTAATAAAGATAAGAGGTTCCATAAACAGGGACCGGCAACGCTAACCCAGCAGCAGCAGCAGCAGCACACGTGATGGAACAGGAGGAGGCGCAGGAGGAGAAGGCCACGCTTTGTGAGACACAACAACCCAGGCCTTGCATGAGGACAAAAAGCGTGCGGATAGCATGCTTTGTACCGCCATGCAGTCATAAATGTAATAAAGATAAGAGGTTCCATAAACAGGGACCGGCAACGCTAACCCAGCAGCAGCAGCAGCAGCACACGTGATGGAACAGGAGGAGGCGCAGGAGGAGAAGGCCACGCTTTGTGAGACACAACAACCCAGGCCTTGCATGAGGACAAGAAGCGTGCGGATAGCATGCTTTGTACCGCCATGCAGTCATAAATGTAATAAAGATAAGAGGTTCCATAAACAGGGACCGGCAACGCTAACCCAGCAGCAGCAGCAGCAGCACACGTGATGGAACAGGAGGAGGCGCAGGAGGAGAAGGCCACGCTTTGTGAGACACAACAACCCAGGCCTTGCATGAGGACAAAAAGCGTGCGGATAGCATGCTTTTTACCGCCATGCATGCAGTCATAAATGTAATAAAGATAAGAGGTTCAATAAACAGGGACCGGGCGGCAACGCTAACCCAGCAGCAGCAGCACACGTGATGGAACAGGAGGAGGCGCAGGAGGAGAAGAAGGCCATGCTTTTTGAGACACAACAACCCAGGCCTTGCATGAGGACAAAAAGCGTGCGGATATAGCAGCAATGCTTTTTGCCGCCATGCAGTCATAAATGTAATACAGATGAGAGGTTCAATAAACAGGGACCGGAAACGCTAAACCATCCCAGATGTTCATTGTACACAGAAGGATCCGCAGACCAGGTGCTGGTAGAAAAATGCTGTTTTTTCTTTATTCAAAAAATTCCATGTTGCATAGCAATAAAACCACAGGGTTCAACTGACGCGTGTCGGGCTTACAATCTGCCCTTAGTCATAGTTAAAAGTGAACCTGCAAGGGGAAGGCTTTATGTAGGTGGGAGAAGATCAAGCTCCACCCCATACCTCAAAACAGCCTTCACCTTAAAGGAGACATGTACAAATGTGCATAATACATAGATACATAAGAAAATTATACAATATGTCAAAGATTAATAAACGAATTAAAAAGTTAATCTAAATGTAAAAAATCATCTCTAGAAAAACAATGTACCTCCAATTGCCCAAGAAGAAGGGCCACACAGAAAGGGAGAGAAGGAGAGAAAACCTGGATCCCCAGAGAGGGTGAGAAAAGAGGAAAGGGGCAAGATTAATGGTTCCACTCTATGACAAATTTGTCCGAATAGATTGTGGTGGGGATTTTTTTAACTCTTAAGCCCCTAGGGATGATGCCCTTACTAATGTAATGTTTTAAACTGGTGACGTCCCACCACAAGCGCACCTCCTTATCCATCAGGCACTCCAATGTGGTGCACAAAGAATGTAATGTAAGTTCTGGTTGCAGGCTAACTGCATTACTGTCACCTGAAAAAACCGACATGAACTTATTTTTGCGATCGGAGTCTTGCAAGAGGTCACCAAAGGTATTTAAATTTATATTAGGATCAAAATTGTAATCTGGTGCACTGACATTGTCAGTCTGTCTAGAAGACACCTCTGAAGAGCCGAAAGCTATTTCATTCTACACAGTGTCATTAGAAGACAAATCCACATCTGCATTGGCAGGCTGATCAGGTGACCGTGCAGTTTCAACAGCTTGAATAGACAAAACATGATCAGTAGATGGCAAAAGATACCCAGAATTAATGTTAGAAGACATAGGTAAAGCACCACCTGGCATTAACACAGATGAGTGATCCTGATATTGGCCAGTATACATAGGCCGGTGTGAAAAGCCAGCAGAATGTTCCAATGCATGGTAAGGGAATGATATGTGGGTGGGCATGTTACCGAGAGATGGCAAGTGGGGAGGTGGTGCAAAGGGAGTAAAGTTCAGTCTCTGGAAGTCTATGAGAGAAGGTTGCATGCCTGTATAGGTGGATAAATTCTGGTTAGAAACCAAAGTCTGTGGTAGGGCATGAGAGATAACAGCAGCACTTGTGGCAATAGTATTGGACAAAGCCAAAGATTGAGAGGCTAAAGTTGGATAAGTACCAGCAAAGGTGTTGATTCCACATGAATGCTTTGAAATAGCCCCCAGACAATATGGCACAGAAGATTGTGTATATAAGTCACTAACCGTATGTCCAGGTTTGTGAAAGTCCTCAGAGAAAACCATGGACGGTAGCCTGGGGCAAGAGAGCGTGGCAGCGGTGGTGGGATAAGTATCCTGCCGCTGTTTTGCCAGGTGGAAAAGATCCTGTGTCGGCGGCTGGGAGAGGAGAGGTGAGCTAGGAGAACTATGTGATTCCGGGACTCTAGATGCCAGCTCCATCTCTCGCCGAGGATCCGTCATGACGTCATTTCCGGGGGAAGTGTGTCCCTCTGGTGTTCCGCCGGCTGTAGCGGCAGATAGCGGAGGTTCCCCTGTAGCATGCTCACCGCCAAGCACGGACAGCGCAACTGTGGTGGAGCTGGATTCTCTCCCCTAGTTCCTTTCAATCTCCCCTCCCGTCCCGTCCCCCTACCTGGCTCGCAACGGTGGGATCTTATCCCTGTGGTTTTACAACCTGTCACTATTGCCATTGTCACAAAAAGGGATCTTCTATAGTTTCTTTTGCCACTGGCACTAGTCTTCCCATCAAACAGTATGTGAATTGTGATACTAAATATGTGATTTATGTGATTTCTTGTACTGTGTGCCACTTACAATATGTGGGGTGTACCACCCGCAATTTGAGAGCTCGCATTGCAGAACATTATTGTGGCACAAATTGGAACACCTTCAAAAAGTCGGTGGTTTCCAAACATTTTCAAAACGTACATAAAGGTGATCTTTCCTCTTTTGTTTTTCAAGGGGTTGAGCGGGTGGTGAGTCCGAAGAGGGGTGGGGATACGTACAAGTTGCTTTTAAGGCGAGAGGCATATTGGATTTATAAAATGGACACTCGCATCCCTAAGGGTCTAAATACACGTTGGGATCTGAGTTTAGTCTATGATCATTAATCTTGCCCCTTTCCTCTTTTCTCACCCTCTCTGGGGATCCAGGTTTTCTCTCCTTCTCTCCCTTTCTGTGTGGCCCTTCTTCTTGGGCAATTGGAGGTACATTGTTTTTCTAGAGATGATTTTTTACATTTAGATTAACTTTTTAATTCGTTTATTAATCTTTGACATATTGTATAATTTTCTTATGTATCTATGTATTATGCACATTTGTACATGTCTCCTTTAAGGTGAAGGCTGTTTTGAGGTATGGGGTGGAGCTTGATCTTCTCCCACCTACATAAAGCCTTCCCCTTGCAGGTTCACTTTTAACTATGACTAAGGGCAGATTGTAAGCCCGACACGCGTCAGTTGAACCCTGTGGTTTTATTGCTATGCAACATGGAATTTTTTGAATAAAGAAAAAACAGCATTTTTCTACCAGCACCTGGTCTGCGGATCCTTCTGTGTACATTTGTGGACTGGCTTGGCTCTTTTGATCCTGCACCTGCTGGCTAGTCCCTAGGGGGTAGAGCGTTCTGAACTTTTCTATTGCCCAGATGTTCATTGGTCATGTTACTTAGTTGGGGTCCTGGAGTGTTGCGTAGTCGTTTCCAATCCAGGATTGATTCATTTTAATTTGAGTCAGACGGTCTGCATTTTCTGTGGAGAGGCGGATACGCCGATCTGTGACGATGCCTCCGGCAGCACTGAAACAGCGTTCCGACATAACGCTGGCTGCCGGGCAAGCCAGCACCTCTATTGCGTACATTGCCAGTTCGTGCCAGGTGTCTAGCTTCATGCCCGGTTTCAGGTCCAGCCACAAATCCGTCTGTTCCTTTATTCCCCTCCAAATTTCCTCCCCTGTGTGCTGCTTATCCCCAAGGCAGATCAGCTTCAGCAACGCTTGCTGACGCATGCCAACAGCTGTGCTGCACTGCTTCCACGATCCTACTGCTGCTGGTGCTGGGTTAGCGTTTCCGGATGAGGTACAGCTTTGAGATGCGTTGGAGGAGAAGGAGTCAGAGAGGTAGGTGCTGCTGTTGTTATCCAGTGGGAGGGACGGCGGTGCAGCTGTTTGCGGCGTGGGCAACACCCGCGCCGTAGCAGGTGAGGAATCGCTGCCAGGCTCCACAAGGTTCACCCAGTGCGCGGTAAGGGAGATGTATCGACCCTGGCCGAACGCACTCGTCCAGGTGTCAGTGGTGAGGTGAACCTTGCAGGCAACGGCATTCTTCAAGCTTCGGGTTATTTAGCTGACCACGTGCTCATGCAACTCAGGCACTGCAGAACGCGCAAAGTGGTAGCGGCTGGGAACCACGTAACGTGGGATGGCCACTGACATCATGCCCTTGAAGCTGTTTGTCTCCACCACTCGATATGGCAGCATTTCGCAGGCCAGAACCTTGGCTATGCTGGCTGGCTGTTACTGCCACGGCCCGGGGGTCATTTGCTGGCAATTTCCTCTTGCGCTCAAACATCTCAGAGACAGACAACTCAACCGTAGGGCTGCACACCGAAGGGCTGTTGGTTGTTGTGTTTGATGAACACTGGGAGACCTCAAGAGCACTAGTCCGGAAAGTGACAGTGTCAGCATCGTCTGATGTTTGTGAATGTTGTGAACCACGCAATGGCTGGGCTACTGCTGCTGCTGAGGCGGGTCTGGTGGTGAGTCTGGTGAACCCAAGGGAGGCAGTGTTGCTGGTGGTACCCTGTCCTGCCGCGTTTGCCCACAGAGTGGGATGTTTGGATAGAATGTGGCGGCTCATGCTGGTGGTGGAGAGGTTGTTAACACTTTTCCCCCTGCTCAGGCGGGTCTTGCACACCTTGCAAATCGCCATGGTAACATCCTCAGTGCAGTCTTCAAAGAAAGCCCAGACTTTGGAGCACCTGCCTTGCTGGCGATTTCTGTTTGCGCCTCTTTTGCCTCTCACTTGAACTTCCATGCTTGCGGTGCCTGAAATTGCGCGCCGCCTACCTTGTGGCACAAGGCGAATTCGTGCAGCAGTGGGTTCCTCAACAGACTCATCTGTGCTGCTGCTACGACGGCGATGTTCTCGTTCAGAAACAAAATCTGGGTCTATGTCCACATTGTCCATACCCTCCTCTTCCATCTCCTCAAACTCGTCATATGTCATTGTGGGGGGCCGCCGCCGTGGAGTAGAGCTCCCCAGAACAACCTCTGCGCAGCTCACTCCAATGTCGTCTGGTTATCTGGCAGTTGTGTGCGTGGTGTCGCTGCCGGTTGTGTCAGCTTTGTGCCCACTGGCTCCTTGTAACTGGCTGAGGACTCGGACCTCGTGCGTGATGTGCTGGTGCTGCTTAACCCACTGCTGGACGCTTGAGAGGTCATCCAAGTAATTATCTGGTCCTGTTCTTTTGGATCTGTGAGGGTTGTTGTCCTGGACAACATGGGCGGTATTGAGTGGGTTTTCTTGGGTGCTCCCCTGTGGCCTGTACGTGAACCGTCAGGGGAAACACCTCTTCCCTTGCCCCTCCCTCTTTCACCGGATTTCTTCCTCATTTCACTTATCCTTAAAGTACACGCTGACTGGCAGCAGTACAGTGGCAGTACAGAAATGCTATACAGTGGTGGGTGAGCGGTGTACCACTATTGTCAGCAGCGACACAGAGCACAATGCTATACAGTGGCGGGTGAGCGGTGTACTACTGTTCCCAGCAGACACAGAGTGGAAGTAAACACAATGCTATATAGTGTGGCTGAGCCGTGTACACAGAGTGGCATTAAACACAATGCTATATAGTCTGCTATATAGTCACCCCGAACAGGGTGATGTTCTGCAGAACCCGAACAGTGGCAAACACTGTTCGCCCAACACTACTGGGAGGGAACGCAGATTTTAGTACCTAAACACACGATACAACATGTTTTCCGGGGTCAGACTCTGAGGCACATACAGATGGTCCCGATCATCATCCTCATCATACAACTCTTCTCCTGAGTCTGACCCACCCACCACCTCTGCCACCCCAACATCCCCAGACACAGACCCCTCATCGTCCTCAACATTAACTTGGGATGCTGGCCTGAGCCAGACCTCCTCCTCCACATCAGGCCCCATCATCTCCTCAATGGCAGCCCTCATTAATCGCTCTGGCGACGGACCGATGGACACAACGTTCTCCTCCGGGGAGGGCTGCTGCTGACCACTGGCTGCTGGGGTGGATGTTATAGCTTGCGTGGGGCGTTGGCTGTTGCTGTTGTTAGGAGTGCTGCTCACAGCGGAGGTCTCTGGGGAACTCATGTTGAGCTCATATAGTGGTTGACGGTGAGTGGAGTATTACTGATCCCAGCAATATACACACTGACTGGCAGAGTACGCAATGCTATATAGTGTGGCTGAGCGGTGTACACAGAGTGGCAGTAAACACAATGCTATATAGTCTGGCTGAGCGAGCGGTGTACTACTGTTCCCAGCAGAATCAGAGTGGCAGTAAACAATGGTATATAGTCTGGCTGAGCAGTGTACACAGAGTGTCAGTAAACAATGGTATATAGTCTGGCTGAGCGGTGTACACAGAGTGTCAGTAAACAATGGTATATAGTCTGGCTGAGCGGTGTACACAGAGTGTCAGTAAACAATGGTATATAGTCTGGCTGAGCGGTGTACACAGAGTGTCAGTAAACAATGGTATATAGTCTGGCTGAGCGGTGTACACAGAGTGTCAGTATACAATGGTATATAGTCTGGCTGAGCGGTGTACACAGAGTGTCAGTAAACAATGGTATATAGTCTGGCTGAGCGGTGTACACAGAGTGTCAGTAAACAATGGTATATAGTCTGGCTGAGCGGTGTACACAGAGTGTCAGTAAACAATGGTATATAGTATGGCTGAGCGGTGTACACAGAGTGTCAGTAAACAATGGTATATAGTCTGGCTGAGCGGTGTACACAGAGTGTCAGTAAACAATGGTATATAGTCTGGCTGAGCGGTGTACACAGAGTGTCAGTAAACAATGGTATATAGTCTGGCTGAGCGGTGTACACAGAGTGTCAGTAAACAATGGTATATAGTCTGGCTGAGCGGTGTACACAGAGTGTCAGTAAACAATGGTATATAGTCTGGCTGAGCGGTGTACACAGAGTGTCAGTAAACAATGGTATATAGTATGGCTGAGCGGTGTACACAGAGTGTCAGTAAACAATGGTATATAGTCTGGCTGAGCGGTGTACACAGAGTGTCAGTAAACAATGGTATATAGTCTGGCTGAGCGGTGTACACAGAGTGTCAGTAATCAATGGTATATAGTCTGGCTGAGCGGTGTACACAGAGTGGCAGTAAACACAATGCTATATATAGCGTGGCTGAGCGAGGTGCACAGTGGCAGTACACACAATGCTATATAGTCAGGCTAAGCCGTGTACACAGAGTGTCAGAAAACACAATGCTATATATAGCGTGGCTGAGCGAGGTGCACAGTGGCAGTACACACAATGCTATATAGTCAGGCTAAGCCGTGTACACAGAGTGTCAGAAAACACAATGCTATATATAGCGTGGCTGAGCGAGGTGCACAGTGGCAGTACACACAATGCTATATAGCCAGGCTAAGCCGTGTACACAGAGTGTCAGAAAACACAATGCTATATATAGCGTGGCTGAGCGAGGTACACAGTGGCAGTAAACAATGCTATATATATAGTGTGGCTGAGCGAGCGGTGTACTACTGTTCCCAGCAGCGACACACAATGACTGGGGGGGACCCTGGCTAGCGTGGCTGGAGAGCGAACTACCCTGCCTGCCTACCCAAAGCTAAACCCACAGAGAAATGGCGGAGATATGACGTGGTTCGGGTATTTATGTACCCGAACCACGTGACCGTTCGGCCAATCGGAGCGCGTTCGGGCCCGAACCACGTGACCCGTTCGGCCAATCACAGCGCTAGCCGAACGTTCGGGGAACGTTCGGCCATGCGCTCTTAGTTCGGCCATGTGGCCGAACGGTTTGGCCGAGCACCGTCAGGTGTTCGGCCGAACTCGAACATCACCCGAACAGGGTGATGTTCTGCAGAACCCGAACAGTGGTGAACACTGTTCGCCCAACACTAGGCTAGATGAAGGGTGGCTGGGTGCAGGGTGGGTGGCTAGATGAAGGGTGGCTGGGTGCAGGGTGGCTTGGTGCAGGGTGAAGAGTGGTTGGATGCAGGGTGGCAGGGTGCAGAGTGGCAGGGTGAAGGGTGGCTGGGTGCTGGGTGAGGGGTGGCTGGGTAAAGGGTGGCTGGGTGCATGAAGGGTGGCTGGCTGCTGGGTGCAGGGTGGATGGGTGAAGGGTTGCAGGGTGGCTGGGTGCTGGGTGAATAGTGGCTGGGTGCAGGGTGACTGGGTGCAGGGTGGCTGGGTGAAGAGTGGCTGGGTGCTAGCTGAAGGGTGGCTGGGTAAAGGGTGGCTGGGTAAAGGGTGAAGGATGGCTGGGTGAATAGTGGCTGGGTGTGGGGTGGCTGGGTGCAAGGTGGTTGGGTAAATAATGGCTGGGTGAAGGGTGGCTGGCTGCAGGGTGGCTGGGTGAAGGGTGGCGGGGTGAAGGGTGGCGGGGTGAAGGGTAACTGGGTGCAGGGTGCTGGGTTAAGGGAGGCTGGGTGAAGGGTGGCTGGGTGCTGGGTGAATATTGGCTGGGTGCAAGGTGGCTGGGAGCTGGGTGAAGCGTGGCTGGCTGCAGGGAGGCTGGGTGAAGGGTAACTGGGTGCAGGGTGGGTGGGTGAAGGGTGGCTGGGTGCAGGGTGAATAGTGGCTGGGTGCTGGATGGCTGGGTGAAGGGTGGCTGGGTGCTGGGTGAAGGGTAACTGGGTGCTGGGTGAAGGGTGGCTGGGTGCAAGGTGGCTGGGTGCTGGGTGAAGGATGGCTAGCTGCAGGGAGGCTGGGTGAAGGGTAACTGGTTGCATGGTGACTGAGTGAAGGGTGGCTGGGTGCGGGGTGAATAGTGGTTGGGTGGCTGGGTGAAGGGTGGCTGGGTAAAGGATGGGTGGCTGTGTAAAGGGTGCTGGGTGAAGAGTGGCTGGCTGCAGGGATGCTGGGTGAAGGGTAACTGGGTGCAGGGTGGCTGGGTGAAGGGTGGCTGGGTGCAGGGTGAATAGTGGTTGGGCGCTGGGTGCCTGGGTGAAGGGTGGCTGGGTAAAGGGTGGGTGGCTGTGTAAAGGGTGGGTCACTGGGTAAAGGGTGGGTCACTGTGTAATGCACCACACACAGCTGTTTGTGTAGTGACGGCCGTGCTTGACTGGTGCACACCATGACGAGAGTGCAGGTGATAGCGGCTTTCCAGCCCATATGGTCGCCGGGCTGAGGTAGGTCAATGACAGAACAGTGACTGTCCAGCTGATTGAATTTGGTCTGCCCACAATAAAGCACCCTCATTATCTTGGGTGTGGCAAATTCTGACAGCTCTGGCCACAGGTCAAGCCTGCGCACCCAGTAGTCCAGGGGTTAATCGCTGCTCACAGTGTCTACATCCACATTTAAGGCCAGGTAGTTGGCTACCTGCCGGTCCAAGCGTTGGTGGAGGGTGGATCCGGAAGGGCTAAGGCAAGACATTGGACTAAAGAATGTCCGCATGTCCGACATCACCATGAGATCGCTAGAGCATTCTGTCCTTGCCTGCGTGGACATGGGAAGAGGAGGATTACTGGCAGTGGCACCTTTATTCCGTTGTGCTGTGACATCACCCTTAAACGTACTGTAAAGCATAGTTGCCAGCTTGTTCTGCAAGTGCTGCATCCTTTCTGCCTTCTGGTGATTTGGAAACATCTCTGCCACTTTGTGCCTATACCGAGGGTCTAGTAGCGTGGCCACCCAGTACAGCTCATTCCCCTTGAGTTTTTTTATACGGGGGTCCCTCAGCAGGCTGGACAGCATGAAAGACGCCATCTGCACAAAGTTGGATGCTGACATACTATCCATCTCCTCTTGCTCTTCCTCAGTGATGTCAGCTAAGTTCTCCTCCTCCCCCCAGCCACGAACAATACCACAGGAAATGTGAGCAGCACAAGCCCCCTGCGACACCTGCTGCGGTTGTTCTTTCGTCTCCTCCTCCAAAACCCCCCCACCTTCCTCATCATCTGACTCCTCTTCCCCACACGACTCTTCCTCCTCCTCCTCCTCACTCACTGTGCTGCCACAGGTGTTGAGGAATCATCTGCTTCTTCTGAGAATTGATCCCACAACTCTTCTTCCTGTTCAGGCTCCTCCACAGCTTGATCCACCACTCTACGCATGGCACGCTCCAGGAAGAAAGCATATGGGATCAAATCGCTGATGGCGCCTTCACTGCAACTCACCAGGTTTGTCACCTCCTCAAACGGCCGCGTGAGCCTGCAGGCATTTTGCATGAGTGTCCAGTACTTCGGCAAGAACATCCCCATCTGCCTAGAGCATGTCCTTTGACTGGGGTTGTAGAGATACTGTTTGACAGCTTTCTCCTGTTGTAGCAGGTGGTTGAACATCAGGAGCGTTGAAATCCATCGAGTCGGGCTACCGCAAATCAAGTGTCTCACCGGCAATTTGTTTCTCCGCTGAATATCGGCAAAGCGTGCCGTGGCCGCGTAAGGCCACCTGAAATGTCCACACACTTTCCTGGACTGCTTCAGGATGTCCTGTAAGCCTGGGTACTTAGACACAAATCTCTGAATTATGAGATTCAGCACATGTGCCATGCAGGGTACAAGTGTCAACTTTCCCAAATTCAAAGCCGAAATGAGATTGCTGCCGTTGTCACACACCACGTTGCCGATCTCCAGTTGGTGCTGAGTCAGCCACTGATCCACCTGTTTATTCAGAGCAGCCAGGAGAGCTGCTCCAGTGTGACTCTCCGCTTTGAGGCAAGACATGTCTAAGATGGCGTGTCACCGTCGTACCTGGCATGCAGCATAGGCCCTGGGGAGCTGGGGCTGTGTAGCTGGAGAGGAGATCGCAGCACCAGTAGAGATGAACTGCCACTTAGCCAAGGAGGAAGAGGAGGATGACAGCGAAGAGGATGTAGCAGGAGGAGAGGAGGTGGCAGAAGGCCTGCCTGCAAGACGTGGAGGTGTCACAACTAGGTCTGCTGCACAGCCACATACTCCATGCTTGCCAGTGGTCACCAGGTTGACCCAATGGGCTGTGTAAGCAATGTACCGTGCTAGGCAGACCAGGCATCCGTGGTCAGATGAACCCTTGACCCAACACTGTGTGCCAGAGATGACACCACTTGCCTTTCAACTTCACGGTACAGTTTGGGTATCGCCTTTTTGGAGAAATAATTGTGGCCTGGTATCTTCCACTGCAGTATCCTAATGGCCACAAATTTTCGGAAGGCCTCAGAGTCCACCAGCTGGTATGGTAACAGCTGGTGAGATAACAGTTCCGCCAAGCCAGCTGTCAGACGCTGGGCAAGGGGGTGACTGGCAGACATTGGCTTCTTCTGCTCAAAGATTGCCCTCACAGACACCTGGCTGCTGCTGTGAAGCAGTAACCGCTCAAGTTGAAAGGTGGAGTGGAGGAGGGTGGCTGTGATTGTGAAGGTGCAAGAGAGAAAGCGGCTGAACATGATGCACCTGAAGGAGGGAGAGGAGAAGGAGGGTGGCTTTGCTTTTGTGTGCTGCTTTTCCTCAGGTGGTCTTCCCATTGCAGTTTGTACCTTTTCTCCATGTGCCTTCATAAGGCAGTTGTCCCTACGCGGTTGTTGGCCTTTCCACAGCTCAATTTTTGGCGGCAGAGAGAACAGATAGCATTGCTCTGATCTGAGCCCAGGGGTGTGGGCACTACAGGTGGCATTAGCAGCTGACGTTGAAGGGCATGTTGGCTGGCTGTCCATAGGTGGCGATACATGGCGCCGGACACTGCCACCAGCTGTTTCTGAAGACGAGCTCCCCCTGCTTCTTTCAGCAACTCGTCTCCTCCTCCTCCTCTCTGACTCCCCCTCTTAACTGTCCCCTTGGTCATCTTGTCTATTAAGATTCCACGTGGCATCCGTATCATCATAATCATCATAATCATCCTCCCCAGCTTTGCTTGCCTCAGACACCTCATAAACTGCACCCACAGCAGGTACTTCATCATCCTCCTCACACCTTACATCCATAGTGTCGCCTAACTCAGACATGAGGTGGTGTAACTTGCTTAGCGCCTTTATCTTGTTGTAACAATAATGGCTGTGAATCAGTTAATTCCCCACCAAATAACTCCTGCGAAGTGTCAAATACAGCGGATGTGGTGCTTGTAGTAGCGCTGGTGGCTGCGGAAGAGGAGGTGTTCTGTGTTAAATGATGGGACGTGCCTTCTTCTGAGCACTGTACTTTGGGCCAGGGCCGCACGAAATCACGTCAGCATGACCTTGAACAGACCTGCCGGGTGGCCTGCCTCTGGGTCTGCCCCTGCCTCTACCTGTTTTGTCCATATCGGGGGGGGGGGGGGGGGATGAAGTGAAAGGTATGCACTGACTTGACTAATACAATGTGCAGTCACATAGGTGCAGTGAAAGGTATGCAGTGACTGGTATTACAATACAATGTGCAGCTGTCACACAAGTGCAGTTAACAGGTATGCACGGACTGGTATATTACAAATGTGCAGCTGTCACACACACAGGTACCATGAACAGGTACAGTGACTGGTATATAATATAACACTGCTTGCAGTCACGTAGGTAGGTGCACTACTGAACAGGTATGCAGTGATTGGTATTACAAATGTGCAGCTGTCACACACACAGGTACCGTGAACAGGTGCAGTGACTGGTGGTATATAACACTGCATGCACTCACGTAGGTAGGTAGGGGCACTGAACAGGTGGCTATGCAGTGATTGGTATTACAAATGTGCAGCTGTCACACACACAGGTAGTCACTGAATGTGTTGGGCCTGGCAGTGGCACAGTAGGAATTACCAAGGGTCCACAGTCCAGCAGCTGCAACTGACTGACAGGGCTGTATATGCAACACAAGTGTCTGTGGGACACACAAAAAAAAAAAAAAATAGATCACAAGAACAACATTAGCTCTCAAAAGAGCTGTTGAGGATGAGGAGTGCTTTTTAGCAATAAGTATCAGCAAGAAGAAGCAACCTAACAAGCCTAACACAAGAGCCTAACTAAGCTTTCCCTATGTCAGCAGCCAGGTTCTCTCCCTTCTCTAATTACTGCAGCCACACGAGTGAGAGAAATGGCTGACGCTGCCTGCATTTTATAAGGGGGGGGAGGGGCTCCAGGAGGGAGTGTAGCCTGAGTGGCTACCCTGTGTCTGCTGACTGTGATGTAGAGGATCAAAGTTGACCCTAATGATGTAGTATAGGGGGCGGGTCGAACTCGCATATAGTTCGAGGTTCACCCCGAACGTGAACCATCGAAGTTCACGCGTATAAGTTCGCGGTCGAACCGTTCGGGCCATCTCTAGTTAGGGTTAGGCACCACCAGGGGGGGGGGGGGTGGTTAGGATTAGGCACCACCCAGGGGGCAATTAGGGTTAGGCAACACTGGTGGGTGGTGGTTAGGGTTAGGCACCATCGGGGGAGGTTAGGGTTAGGCACCACCAGGGGGGTGGTTAGGGTTCGGCACCACCGGGAGGGAGTTAGGGTTAGGCGCAACCAGGAGAGTGGTTAAGGGGCCCTAGGGCAAAATTAGCCTGGGGGCCCCCCAACAGACACCCCCGACCAAAAAGCATAATTAGAGGCCCTTTGTTGCAGCCAAATTTCCCTCCTGGGCCCCTGAGCTGCTGACCCTCCCCCGAACACCTCCCAACTTAACAGACTCTGCAGAGTCCCTGGGGAGCAACAATTAAGATGGGGAGGGACACCTTGGGGGCCCCCTACAGGCTCTGAGGTCCTGGGGCAATTGCCCATTTTTCCTATGGTAGCTCCGGCCCTGGTGAGAGTAGGGTTGGGTTAAGCTGTATCAACTCTCATCTGTTTTAGGACCATATTTATCGTTAACCAATTTCGTTAACAATGTTTATCGTTATTGAGATTTCATTATCCACCGGCGCCATTTCATTATCCAACCGGGCCCTTTTTTCCTGACGCATTTTTTTCATGCACACTTCTGTACAGACATCAGAATTCATGAACTCACCTTGTAGGTTTTGTAGGAACTGTTGGTATTACCCCCAAACCATGTAAAGTGACCCTAGAGCATACCAAAGGAAAAACAAATGACATACCTATTAGGAGGAAAGACTCTGGATCCCAAAGGGCCTTCCTGGTTCTCTTAATGGCACTTTGTTCCAGTGCTGTCCACCCAGTGAAATTACTTAACTTGCAAGTCAAATGCGTCTTGGGCCCTCCTCAAGTAGAGTTTGGAAGTACTTATGTTACCGAGTACATCCGAGGAAAAGGAGATCCATATTGCAGAGCACATGCCAGGGCCGCTGCTAGCTACAAGCGAGGCACACCCTGCTACGGGCATCACTTGAGGGGGGAGGGCCTTGCTTTCTTGCTGGTGGTGGCATGCCTGCCCTGGGCTGACCCAGGGCCCCTTGTAACTTACGATACCCTGTTCCAATGCAGACCCCTCTCACCGCAGCCACTCTCTCTTCCTCTCACTGCCTCCCTGGGTTGCGTCCTGTCTCTATGGTTACCCCAGCATTGCCTCTCATGAGGTCAGAGGTGACGGCACATGTAACCATAGCGACAAGAGGAGGAGAGTGTGTCCAGAGGAGGAGAGCACGGTGAGAGGAGTTGGTGCTGAAATGTGGTTATGTAAGCCGATACCTGCCTAACCTATACTGTGGCACCTGTACATGGCGAGCCTATATTGAGGGCACCACCTATACCTGGCTACCTATACTGTGGCACCTGGCTAATCTATACTGGGGTGGCACCTATAGCTCGCTACCTATACTCTGGCACCTGTACCTGGCTAACCTACACTGGGGCACCACCTGTACCTGGCTACCTATACTGAGGCATGTATAGCTCGTTACCGATATTGTGCCACCTGTACCTGGCTAACCTATACTGGGGCACCACCTATACCTGGCTAACCTATACTGGGGCACCACCTATACGTGGCTAGCTATACTGGGGCACCTATAGCTCATTACTTATACCGGGGGCACCTGTACCTGGCTAACCTATACTGGGGCACCACCTATACCTGGCTACCTATACTGGGGCACCACCTGTACCTGGCTACCTATACTGGGGCACCTATAGCTCATTACTTATACCGGGGCACCTGTTCCTGGCTAACCTATACTGGGGCACCTATAGCTCATTACTTATACTGGGGGCACCTGTACCTGGCTAACCTATACTGGGGTACCAACTGTACCTGGCTACCTATACTGGGGCATGTATAGCTCGTTACCGATACTGTGCCACCTGTACCTGGCTTACCTATACTGGGGCACCTATAGCTCATTATTTATACTGGGGGCACCTGTACCTGGCTACCTATACTGAGGCATGTATAGCTCGTTACCTATACTGTGCCACCTGTACCTGGCTAACCTATACTGGGGCACCACCTGTACCTGGCTACCTATACTAAGGCACCACCTGTACCTGGCTACCTATACTGGGGCACCTATAGCTCATTACTTATACTGGGGGCACCTGTACCTGGCTAACCTATACTGGGGTACCAACTGTACCTGGCTACCTATACTGGGACATGTATAGCTCGTTACTGATACTGTGCCACCTGTACCTGGCTAACCTATTGAGAAAGGGGGCAACCTTGTCGGGTGCCTCGTTTTATGGAAATCGATGTTGGGGATGAGCTAGGAAGCTTAAGGTACCCAATAGGGGTTGAATATAATTGCTCAATGATGTGAAGAAATGAGCCGCACAGGCCTGCCCTCTTCAACACACACTTCATGAAATCCCAAGAAATGGTGTCAAAGGCTTTTTCAATGTCTAACGCTAAAGTGATAAGTTGAGAGCCCGAGGATCTAGTGTGATGTAATATATTCATGGCTCTACGAATGTTGTCGGAGGCCTGCCTGTGCGGGACAAAACCCACTTGATCCTTATCCACTAGGAAGGGGAGGAGTATATTGAAGCATTGTGTTAGTATACTTGTAAGGATTTTGTAGTCAAGGTTTAATAGTGCTATTGGTCTGTAGTTTTTGATGTCTAACAAATCTCTGTCTAACATCATTCTGGCGGGGGCGTGGCCAAGATGGCGACCTGTTAGCAGCTGAAGGAAGGAGCTCCGTTGCCCGGCACTCTTAAATACTGATTTATACTGCACCGCTGCACACAAAAAGTCTCTCAGATATGTTTCAGCCTACCTGGACCACGCAGATCCAAAACTGGAGTGGTACGATCCACCGCATTTCCCTGCCGAAGAGAACTCTGCGCCGCCACTCCCGTGCAGAGGAGACTCCCCTGGCCTGACTAGGACACAGCGAACGGCTGAAAGATTCTCCCCATACGACACTGATATGTCGCAGCGTACCAAAGGGAGAGATAAAGACAAGGAGAAGGATAAGGGAGATAAACATGCCTCACTGGGGAAGGCTGCTCCTCAACCCACACCAGCAAAAGCCTCTTCTAAGCACAACCAGGAGGTGCAGGCCGAGGTCCACGCAGCTCCCCAAGATGGCGATGATCACGCTTCTCCGCCTCCTCCTGCTCCGCATGAGATCCTGGACGCAGGGCCGGGCCGAGGCATAGGCTGGAGAGGCTCCAGCCTCAGGGCGCAGTGTAGGAGGGGGCGCACAATTCATTTAGCTGTCATTCCCAATTGTGTATGAAGCAGAAAGAAATAAGAAAAGGGGATACATGACAGTGACTGCAAGGCAGATAACTAGAGATTAAGGTGTTGGGGAGGTTGGGGGCCTTGGGGCACCTATTAGTCTAATAGCAATCAGTGTGTGACAGCTGGGGTGGGAGGGATGGAGGGGCGCACTTTGGTGTCTCAGCCTTGGGTGCAGAAGGACCTTGTCCTGCCTCTGCCTGAACGCTATTAAACACTGCCAAGCCACCCTAACGCTTAAAATGGATAGCTATGAGGCTGGTCTTGACCTCCTTTCGGCATGATGTGGCTGCCCTCCGGGACCGTACTAAAGAGACGGAGCGCAGAATCTCAAACATAGAGGACATTCAATATAATCATTCCCGCGCAATCCCAAGAATGGAAAAACGGCTGGGAGAGCTGGAAACCAGAGCCGCAACAATCTAAGACTCCTGGGCCTTCCCGAAGGATCGGAGGTTGAACAGGTCCCGGATTTCATTGAAGCCCTGCTCCGCAAGCTCCTTCCGGAGGATACGTTTTCGCCTTATTTCCTCACCGAACGGGCACACCGCATACCGGCGAAGAAAGGCCCTCCTGGCGCACTCCCCAGGCCGGTAATCTTCAAGTTACTTAACTACAGAGACCGTGATGCGATCCTGGCTACAGCACGAAAAGCAGAGAATCTAACATATGAAAACACCTGCTTCATGCTCTTTGCGGATTTTACTGCTGAAACGCAAATGCTTCGGAAATCATTTAACCAAGTAAAGCTCAAGCTTCGTGAAAAACAAATTAAGTATGCAATGCTGTTCCCGGCTCGGCTGCGGGTAGAGGATGGGGAATCGGCCATATTTTTTGAAAAGCCGCAAGAAGCAATGACCTGGATCGAGGCACGTCGTTAACGTCTGTCTACTTACTCTCTACATTTTATTTTGCTCTCTAACTCAGGTACTGTTGCTCTCATCACTTTTTTAATTTTTGAATATACAGTACTATTTGAGGTACCTGGATGTATACCTGGCGCCTACTGTTCTCTATGCGCTCCCCTTGCAATGACCGTTAGCGGCGGCCTCCTGTGGGGAGGAAAGGCAAACTTCTATTGCACTATCAAGATAGCGACTGGCATGTGCGCACTTAGACCTGCCGATATTCCCTCACCATCAGTATTCACTTTATATGCTCTTCGGCATATTTATGCTGTTTATTGCTTAACTGCTCTCTGCCTAAGTACGGGTTGAGTACATGCTTAAATGCTAGCTGATGCACAAAATGAATATGACACCTTTAAAGGACTTACGAGGCCAGATTTGTAAAAAAAAATACATAAAAAAAGTTAGATACCTGTGTGTGTTTGCAAGGCACGGAGGACGCCGTCCGCGCCCTCCGTGTCGTTCCGCCTGGTCCCCGCTGCTTAATATGCCCCCGAACGACCCCCGACCGCACGGCCCGGGTCGGGCTCTCCAGCCTTCACAAAGATGGCCGCCGGAGCTGGCCGCGCAGTCCGCAGAGCCGCGAGTGCGGCTGCGCAGCTCTAAGGCCAACTCCCCGATCCACGCTACTGTTACGTGGATCGGGGGGTTGGCCTTAGAGCTGCGCAGCCGCACTTGCGGCTATGCGGACTGCGCAGCCGCGGCCAGCTCCGGCGGCCATCTTGGTACAGGCTGGGGAGCACGACCCGGGCCGCGCGGTCAGGGACCGTTCGGGGGCATATTAAGCAGCGGGGACCAGGCGGAACGGCACGGAGGGCGCGGACAGCGTCCTCCATGCCTTGCAAACACACACAGGTATCTAACTTTTTTAATGTATTTTTTACAAATCTGGCCTCGTAAGTCCTTTAAAGACAACTTTATGTTATGTGCTGTGATATGTCCCCTGCACAGCCTTTGTTTATTCCCACAGGGATGTTTCTACGATTTGATTTTGTATGTGAAAAATAAGGGGATGCTATTGTAGCCCTTTCTTTCTTACACCATCTGCGACACTTCCAGCTTTCACACTCACTCGGCCATCAGCTCCTCCAGCATAAACTCCAAGTGGACTGAAAGGGATGACACTCAGGCCTTCTGTGTTTTAAAGAGGAACTGTAACGACAAAACGGCCCCTGGGGGGTACTCACCTCAGGTGGGGGAAGCCTCAGGATCCTAATGAGGCTTCCCACGCCGTCCTGCGTCCCTCGGGGGTCTCGCTGTAGCCCTCCGTACAGCGGTGACGCAATATTTACCTTCCTGGCTCCTGCGCAGGCGCTCTGATGGCTGTCGGCGCCGAAGTAGGCGGAAATATCCGATCGCCGTCGGGTCTGCTCTACTGCGCAGGCGCAAGTTTCCGGCGCCTGCGCAGTAGAGCGGACCCGACGGAGATCGGGTATTTCTGTCTATTTCCTTGCCGAAAGTCGCCACAGCGCCCCCGCTGGAGCCAGCAAAGGTAAATATTGAACTGACAGTCGGCACAGTCGCCGGCTGTTCGGAGGGCTGCGGCGAGACCCCCGTGGGACAGAGGACGGCGTGGGAAGCCTCATTAGGATCCCGAGGCTTCCCCCACCCGAGGTGAGTACCCCCCAGGGGATGTTTTTCATGTTACAGAGTCTCTTTAAAGCTTTATTGAGGTGGAGTGCACTTGGCTGGAGCCTGTAAGACAACAGGGAAACACTGCCACTACCTGGGATACTGCCAGGCCACCGGCCCACCTCTTCCACAGTCAATCTTTGCACTCACAAAATACCATAAAACAGTGATCGTATAGTGGATTTTACATAGAACAATAATATGAACATAACAGCAACATACCTGTAAGACAACAGGGAAACACTGCCACAATCTGGGATACTGCCAGGCCACCAGCCCACCTATATCATAACAGGCAGTCATTATATTACATTCCCACACACATGTTACAGGATATATATATATACAAAGTATACAGAAACATGAACAAGAGAAAACATGTTACAGAGATATTACAGCAGAGTGATGGGAAACACTGCATGTCTCATACAGCAGCCATCTCAGGAAGAGCACATGGCTGTCTAACTTACATCATCTACTTAGCCTAGCATGTGCTGCAGGGCCTACAGGCTGCTAAAAAGCACACATATAACTCTTTACACTCTACGGAACGATTATGGATGTAGAGCATAACTTTTTACAGCAGATAGAATAACTTTAGCTTCAGAGAACATAGACCAGAGATCCTACCTCTTCCACAGTCAATCTTTGCACTGAGGAGACCAAACCAACAGGTGGAATACACAGGGGGCTTTCTGGAAGAGTCCATTGCTAAGATTCAGCCTGTTAACACTTTCCTCAGTTTTAGCTAATGACACAATTAAAGAGGTTTATTTTGCCTGTCCTGACACTCTGTTAACAGCTTTTGAACAAATTAAACTATATTCAACAAGTGTACATTTCTGCAGCTCCTGTATGTTGGTATGACCCTCTTGCAAACCTGCAGACTGGATATTTGGTGAAACTTCATATGCCTAAAAATCACTGTGCTACACTATGCTATAGTTGTCGAATTCTATGCAGAAGGTTTTGGCTAATAATGGCGCCAGAGTCCAGGCTCCTAATTATGTACGATAGCATGGTGGTGAACTTGCTTGACTGTGTGCTGATGGGGGTGGGGCAGGGGGCGGGGGTGGTGGCCGGCCTGTCATAGAATCAGCGTTTAGTTGGCCTGTGTCTGGCTGGCGCCTGCCCTGACCTCCCGCTTCTCCCCGAAGGCAGAGTACATGTATCCTCCCTTTCGCTGCGGGGTTGCCATGCGGGGTTGGAATGAGTGGTGAGCTGAGGGGAAATCGGACTTATGTTGAGGTGCCCTGCCGCGGGGTGGGTGGATGCGGTTGCTTAGGGTGACGGACCCGTCACTGGGTCGTGCTATGTACGGCCTACACCCCGGCCCAAGCCCGACGTGTCCTCCTCCACCCCCCCTGCGGCAGTAGCTTAATAATATTTTATTATATCTACAGTGCTGTTGGGTTGCTCCTACAACACGGATTGTAAGCGGATACCCCTTGCGGCTCCAGCGCCACCTTTTCTTCTTTAAGAAGAGCACGTAAATGACAGGCACCAGCTGGGATTTCCAATAACATACAATTGATATGGGTGAATATCCTTCTCTGACATGACGCTCTTGAGAACGCCACCTCTTGATTTCCCAGCATGCTAGCTGTGAGAGAACGCGGAAAAGCCGCCGCGTGTACTGCCGGCAAGGCGGCTGATTCCGCGTCCAGCGCGGCAGTTTGTCCGCAGCAGAGTGCGTCTGGTGTGGCTGGGTCTATTAGTTCACACAGGTGGAGGAATACGCGCGCGCGCGCTGAGAGGCAGAACCTTTATGACAGACAAGGAGGGATCAGCTGACCAGGTTGGTCAGCTGACCTCAAAGCAAGTGGCTATTGGTTGATCGCTGATGGGTGGCGCCGGAGAGCGCTGCTCTATATATAGTCACTGCTGGCCAGTCTCAGGTTGTCTGCCGTTGCGAACACTTACGTGGAAGCACTCAGACCTTAGTCAGATCCTACAGTGTGTTAGAACCAGGAGGACCTGGGGATTCACACTGAGCCAGATTACTACTCTGTATTACTTGTGTTATACTTCAGACTAGTTCCAGGGTGTCAAGACCACAGACCTCACACCCAAGATTAGGGACTTGTGTTATCTTGTGTTATACTTCAGACTAGTTCCAGGGTGTCGAGACCACGGACCTCACACCCAAGATTAGGGATTTGTGTTATCTTGTGTTATACTTCAGACTAGTTCCAGGGTGTCGAGACCACGGACCTCACACCCAAGATTAGGGACTTGTGTTATCTTGCGTTATACTTCAGACTAGTTCCAGGGTGTCGAGACCACGGACCTCACACCCAAGTCTAGGAATACTCTGTACCATCATATTATACTCCAGTCTAGTTCCAGAGTGTAGAGACCACGGACCTCACACCCAAGACTAGGCATTGTTTGATATCTGTTATGACCTGTTGCATTCCTGACTATCCCTCTGCTTTCTGATTCGGTACCTACGCATATCTGATCTCTGTTGCCAAACCCTGCCTGCCTTAGGATACCGAATCAGCCTTCTGTCTTTGCAAGGCCGGCCTTAGGTTTCACAGCGCCCTGAGCGTAACTAGATTTTGGTGCCCCCCCATTCATCCTCTTCGCTTTTCAGCGCACCACACACATGCACTAATGGGGGGGTGGGGCGTGCCTCCGTCCATCCTGATTCCTGACATATAGCTATAAGTCCCCCCCAGTATAGGTAGCCAGGCATAGGTGACCAAGAAAAAGTGGCCAGCTGTAGATCCCTCCCAGTATAGGTTAGCCAGGTAGGTGCCCCCAGTATAGGTAGCCAGTATACTTTCCCCAGTATAGGTTAGATATGCATTTGTCCCAGCTATAGGTTAGATAGGTAGCTGCCCCCAGTGTATAGGTTAGATAAGTAGCTGCCCCCAGTGTATAGGTTAGATAGGTAGGTACCTGCAATATAGGTTAGATAGGTAGCTGCCACCAGTATAGATTAGATAGGTAACTGCCCCCAGTATAGATTAGATAGGTAGGTGGCCCGCAGTATAGATTAGATAGGTAGGTGGCCCCCAGTATAGATTAGATAGGTAGGTGGCCCGCAGTATAGATTAGATAGGTAGGTGGCCCGCAGTATAGATTAGATAGGTAGGTGGCCCGCAGTATAGATTAGATAGGTAGGTGGCCCGCAGTATAGATTAGATAGGTAGGTGGCCCGCAGTATAGATTAGATAGGTAGGTGGCCCGCAGTATAGATTAGATAGGTAGCTGCCCCCAGTATAGGTTAGATAGGTAGGTGGCCCCCAGTATAGATTAGATAGGTAGCTGCCCCCCATATAGATTAGATAGGTAGATGCCCCCCAGTATAGATTAGATAGGTAGCTGCCCCCCAGTATAGATTAGATAGGTAGCTGCCCCCCAGTATAGATTAGATAGGTAGCTGCCCCCCAGTATCGGTTAGATAGGTAGGTGACCCCAGTATAGATTAGATAGGTAGCTGCGCCCCCAGTATAGGTTAGATAGGTAGGTGCCCCCAGTATAGATTAGATAGGTAGCTGCCCCCCCCCCAGTATAGATTAGATAGGTAGCTGCCCCCCAGTATAGGTTAGATAGGTAGGTGCCCCCAGTATAGATTAGATAGGTAGCTGCCCCCCCCAGTATAGGTTAGATAGGTAGGTGCCCCCAGTATAGATTAAATGGGTAGGTGCCCCGAGTATAGATTAGATAGGTAGCTGCCCCCCCCCCCCCAGTATAGATTAGATAGGTAGGTGCCCCCAGTATAGATTAGATAGGTAGCTGCCCCCCCCCCAGTATAGGTTAGATAGGTAGGTGCCCCCAGTATAGATTAGATAGGTATCTGCCCCCAGTATAGATTAGATAGGTAGCTGCCCCCCCAGTATTGGTTAGATAGGTAGGTGCCCCCAGTATAGAGTAGGTAGGTAGGTAGGTGCCCCCTCATACTGGAGGGGGAGCCGCGGGGAGGGCAGCCCGACCTCTTCCTCCCTTCCTCTCCGGGCACTCTCCCTGCTCCCCCTTCCGATGCACACTGTCTGCAGCAGAGCCAGAGAGAACAACTTACCATCCTCGCTGGTTCCGATCGCCGGCGCCTCTCACTTCCCGCTGGTCGCCTCTTCTACATTAGTTACTGATACACACTAAACTTCCTGCTTAACAGGAAGTTTAGTGTGTATCAGTAACTAATGTAGAAGAGGCGACCAGCGGGTGAGAGGCGCCGGCGATCGGAACCAGGGAGGTGAGTTGTTTTCTCTGGCTCTGCTGCAGTTTGCATCGGAGGGGGGAGCAGGGAGAGTGCCCGGAGAGGAAGGGAGGGAGAGGTCGGGCTGCCCTCCCCGCGGCTCCCCCTCCATCACGGTGGCTGCACGCCACGGGCATCATGTTTGCCCCTTATCACGGCACCAGGGGGAGGAGCTTCTATGCGGCAGGAGCGCCCCCTGGAAGCCGGCGCCCTGAGCGATCGCACCGGTCGCTCAGGTCAAAGGCCGGCCCTGTGTCTTTGTACCTTGTCTGTCTGTGTGTTGCCGACCTGGCTTGCCCGACCTCGAGAGCTATCTCTCTCCTTAGGAGATAGTCTCCAGACCTGTTAGTAACATCCATCTTCAGGTGTCACTCACTCACAGGTCCTTCCTACTTCTGCCTGGGACTCCACCCCTTTTGGAGATCTCAGGCTGCTGGAAGGTTTTGCCTTCCTAAAGTGGTATCGCCCATACTGCCAAAAGACCACCTGCCCCTCGGGTGGTCTTACTCAAAGTCATTACTGTTGCACCAAGCACTCACACTATAAAGGTGTCCAGAGGTTAGTTATACTTGGATTATCGGTGATTCTGCAGATCATCAATAATCAGGTATAATCTGTATTCTTGGTGATACTGCAGATCGCCAATAATCAGATTCTCTCTGTGTGCTGACACCGATCGTTACACTAGCTCTATATAAATTTGTGCAGAGCTAACACATCCCTGAGAGCAATGATTTACCTTTTGTTAATAGTTTGCAACGGTTTAATATTGTGTACCCCTGGTTATACCGGGTGCAGCCGGGCATGGTCCTCCTGGCCACCACACGCCCTCACACCTCTCATTCCTGATCTTTACTTCTCTTCTCGCCTTTTAGAGAGATTTCCTTCTCTCTATTCTGCTCTGCTCTCTTCTCAACTCCATCTTATTTTCCTCTACCCTTAGAGTCTCTCCTCTATACTTTCCGGTTGTTGTGGGTTAGTATAAAGTAATAGCGGCCTAGTTCCTGGCATATGTAGCCAGGTATTACGCTGTTACACTATTAGTGGTTGGGATTAAAGCTGTGGTACTGTTAGTTCTGTTCTGACTACAGCAGGGTTTTTTGGTTTTTGTTTACTGCTTTAGTTAAACCTAACACTTTCCTTTTTTCTGTGTTTTGGTTTAAAGTTGTAGTTTCTTGCACATGCCTCTACATAAAGGAGATAGCTTGGCTTCATCGGGTCCCCCTCGCCGTGCCCCTCTCTGCTTGCATTGGACAATAAGGCATGCATTTACTTTTGCTGCTAACATCAGAAATTGGTCTAAATGGAAACCCCCTTGAAACTCTTGTCCTGGAATGTCCTTGGGCTAAGATCATCATTTAAAAGATCACTTATGTTTCAGTATGTAATGAAATATAAACCCCATATCTTATTACTCCAAGAAACACATTTAGATGGATCCTGTATTAAAGCCTTAAACAGGCAGTGGGTCAGCAAAGCATTACACGCCTCATACTCCACCTTTTCTAGAGGGGTATCCATCCTTATAAGCAAAAGTCTGTCATACAAAATCCTCGGTTCATCCATAGACTCAGAGGGCAGGTATGTAATTCTACATATGCTAATCCTGGGTTCCCCTTTTGTATAGTGGGTTTGTATGCTCCTCCCCCGCTACAAAAATCCCTCCTTAATACTATTACTGAATCCATTCATAAATACCTTCCAGCAAAGCTGTTAATTATAGGGGATTTCAATGACATATTACTACCGGGTAAAGACTCATCAAATCCCAATAGGCAGGCTAACCTAGACTTAACTGGGTGGGCCGATGCTCTTTCGTTGACTGAGGTGTGGAGGTGGAAAAACTCGCAGGCAACTGTCTATTCCCACTTTTCTGCGGTACACCACTCGGCCTCAAGAATAAACCTGGCTATTTGCAAGTGCGGATGTATTGAGCAGTGTAGTGGGGGCAACTTATTTACCTAGTGGTCTCTCTGACTAGTGTTGGGCGAACACCTGGATGTTCGGGTTCGGGCCGAACAGGCCGAACATGGGCCAGATGTTCGGCATGTTCTGCCCGAACGCCGAACTCAATGGGAGTCAATGGGACCCCCGAACATGCCCATTTTGGGGGCCCTATGGGGTCGCAGGCATAAGGGGGGAGCATGCCCCGGTCGCGGGGGGGGTCGGAAATTCCCCCCACCCCCTCCGCTAGCGCTCCCCCCTCTGCCCGCTTCTCCATACAAAAAGTTTGAAACAAGTTCAATAGTACCTGGCTGGTGGCACTGGCTGGCAGTGGAGTGAGGAGGAGGAGGAGTCCGAGTAGCAGAGTGACGTTGAGGCCGGGCAGCGGGCGGTTCAGCGCTAGTACCCTTGTGGTACTTCCGCCCTTTCTCTGACCTCACGTCCTCTGCGTGATGACGCATACGAGGGTACGCGTGATGCGTACCCTCGTATGCAGAGGACGTGAGGTCAGAGAAAGGGCGGAAGTACCACAAGGGTACTAGCGCTGAACCGCCCGCTGCCCGGCCTCAACGTCACTCTGCTACTCGGACTCCTCCTCACTCCACTGCCAGCCAGTGCCACCAGCCAGGTACTATTGAACTTGTTTCAAACTTTTTGTATGGGGAAGCGGGCAGAGGGGGGAGCGCTAGCGGAGGGGGTGGGGGGAATTTCCGACCCCCCCCGCGATTGGGGCATGCTCCCCCCTTATGCCTGCGACCCCATAGGGGGCATAGGGGGGCAGTATTCGGCCGAACAGGGCCCTGTTCGGCCGAACAGGGGCCCTGTTCGGCCATGTTCGGCCATGCATTCTGCAGTTCGGGCGAACCCCGAACAGTTTGGCCGAACACCACCAGGTGTTCGGCCGAACTCGAACATCACCCGAACAGGGTGATGTTCTGCAGAACCCGAACAGTGGCGAACACTGTTCGCCCAACACTATCTCTGACCACGCTCCATTAGAGATAACATGTAATGTTGGCATCTCACACAATGGGCTTGATTCAGAAAAGGGTGCTAAGTGTTAGCACGCCAGTGAAAAGCCACTTTGCATGTGCTAACATGCTTTGCATGTGCTAAGTAGTTAGCACATGCAAACTACTTAGCACCGTAGTTAGCACATATAAACTACTTAGCACCGTAGTTAGCACATGTAAACTACTTAGCACCGTAGTTAGCACATGTAAACTACTTAGCACCCTAGTTTTTTTTTTTAAATCAGTGTTTATTCAACAAAGAAAAGGAACATATGGCAGAATATGCAGTGTAGCAGTGCGCCTCCTAACTTTTCCAACAGCATCAATTATCACTGTGGAAGATGAGAGGTATTGTTAACAAAAATATAATGATCGCCACATAATATATAGAGCTCAGATTGAATTTAAATTTCCAAATATTCTATCTTTTACAAGATCATAATTAGCAAGACCAGGGGTATCTAGAGGTGAGCGTAATGACTTAATTACGATTTCGCGAAATTTCGCGTTATTAGTGTAAGTACGATTATGGCCGTAAGTACATAATCGTAATGAAGAAGGATTTCGCGAAATTCCGCTTAAGCGTAATTTTCGCGTAGCTTTCGCATTACAGTGGGTATCACGAAATTACGTTTGCCTTGCATGCAACCGTTTGTAAGCGTAGTCTATAGCAATGACTGAAATAAAGCAAAATGCTAGAAAAGGCAAAGAAATGGTGTATATGAGTTCTGCAATGTGCTCTCTCTCACTCCTTCTCCTACAGAAACAACAACCCACAAAGTGAAACTAACATGGCTGCCAGATTATATACTAGGAGGGTGGGTCAAACTACAATTGGTTGTTTAGGATGTATCTCAAAAGAAGCCTGTAATATGATTGGACAATCTCCAATACCCAGACACTTTCCTGTGTCTAGTAATTACTATTAGAAACTAAATTACTTTCATTTTCAAAATTAAAATGTATTTCTTTTTATAGCTAACAAGTAATTACGAAATTCATGCAATTACGTTAAGGTTAAACGCGAAATTACGGTATAGTTGTACGCGAAATTACGTTATGAACGAAACGCGAAATTACGCGTTGAAAATTACGCTTACAGTATTATCAATTACGATTTTAATGGCAATTACGCTACCATAATTTTGCGCCGTAAAAGCAAATTTTGCATGCGTAATTATAGTAACGCGAAATTTTGGCTCAACTCTAGCGGTATCTAACCATGGAGCTTAGCACCCTAGTTAGCACGGTGCTAAATAGTAGTTTGCATGTCCTAACTACGTTGCTAAGTAGTTTGCATGTGCTAACTACGGTGCTAAGTAGTTTGTATGTGCTAACTACTTAGCACCCTAGTTAGCACGCCCAAAGCCTTTAGGCGTGCTAACTGGGTTAGCACCATTTACTAAATCAAGCCCAATAAGTCACTATGGAGACTTGACCCTAAATGGATAAGCGACAAAGAAATTGGTGAGAAAATATCAGCTGCAATTCAGCAATATTGGGATTTAAATGTGGGATCGGCTAATGATCAAATGCTATGGGATGCCTTTAAGGCCACTATCAGAGGTGACTATATAAACCAAATAAGTGCTAAACGTAAAAATTATAATGAAGCATTGGCCTCTTTAACAAGGGCTGAATCAGAGGCCTCCAAGGTATATGCCGATGCTCCCGGAGAGAATACTTTTCATGACCTTATGCAGGCTAAGCGTAATCTCAATCTTCACCATACAGATCTCACAAGTACCTCTCTCCTGGAGTGGAAGCAGCTGACCTTTGAGAAAGGAGACAAAAACGGGAAACTCCTTGCGAATATCTCTAGAGACCCAAATGCCCTGTCTAACATACCAGAAATTAGGCTCCCGTCGGGTGAAATAACCTCAAGTCCACCTATTATTCTACAAACCTTTCGCTCCTACTATGAAAACCTATACAAATCACAGTATAATGATCCTAACAATGAGCTATCAAACCAACTAGGGAAATTGCATAAGCCATCTATTTCCGAGGATACTGCTAAAGAAATTGAACAGGAGATTACTGAAGAAGAAATTATAGATTCCATATCCTCTTTTCCCCCACAAAAATCACCTGGCCCAGATGGTATACCTATCGAGTTTTACAAGAGATACTCCTGCATTCTAGCTCCTTCTCTTAAAACAACTTTTAATGAGTCCCTTAAAAATGGCTGTCTCCCTCCCTCCTTTTATAACGCTCATATTATCTTAATATTAAAACCAGACAAAGATCCATTCGAATGCCAGTCGTATAGGCCCATATCATTATTAAATAATAACTTTAAAATATTAACAAAGATTCTTACGACCAGAATAAATAAATATATCACGGAAGTGGTCAGTCCTGACCAAACGGGGTTTATGCCACATAAAACAACTGATATTAATCTTCGGAGAATATTTACCCATATTCAGTCTGCAAAAGACAACACCACCTCAAAAGCTCTGGCGTTTGTAGATATACAACGAGCATTTGACTCTGTCGAATGGTCATATCTTTGGGCCACACTAGGGAAAATGGGTTTTGGGGAAAGGCTTACTTCTTGGCTATGTGCCATATACAAATCGCCCTTAACGCAGATTAAAACAGGCTCTGAGCTCTTTGGCCAGGTAGGACTGCATAGGGGGACTAGACAGGGGTGCCCCCTATCTCCTGCCCTGTTCGCACTTGCAATGGAACCAATAGCAACAGCCATAAGACAAAGTAGCTCTATACGGGGTTTCTCTGTAGGGGGGTTGGAGGAAAGGGTGTCCCTGTACGCAGATGACTTAGTAATCTACTTATCGAACCCAGATGAATCCATTAAAGGTGCTCTGGAGATATTCTTCACATTTGCTCCATTTTCTGGCCTTGAGGTCAACTGGTCAAAATTATGGCTAATTCTCCTGCACTCCGCCTCCGCGCCTCAGTCTCCGATGTAAATACTTTATAAAACTAAGTACCTGGGTATTTGGATAATCAATCATACTGACTCCTTTATGGAAGATAATCTATTGCTGTTAATTCAATTTACCAAACAAAAGCTTCTTAAAGGAACACTGTAGGGGGGTCGGGGGAAAATGAGTTGAACTTACCCGTGGCTTGTAATGGTCCCCCGCAGACATCCTGTGTCCGCGCAGCCACTCACCGATGCTCCGGCCCCGCCTCCTGTTCACGTCTGTAATTTCTGACTTTAAAGTCAGAAAACCCCTGCGCCTGCGTTGCCGTGTCCTCGTTCCCGCTGATGTCACCAGGAGTGTATAGCACAAGCCCAGTATGGTCTGTGCCTGCGCAGTACGCTCCTGGTGACATCAGGGGAAGCGAGGACACGGCAACGCAGGCACAGTGGTTTTCTGACTTTAAAGTCAGAAATTACAGAAGTGACCCAGAGGCGGGGCCGGGGCATTGGTGAGCGGCTGCACGGGCACAGGATGCCTGCGGGGGACCATTAGAAGCCCCGGGTAAGTTCAACTCATTTTCCCATGACCCCCCCTACAGTATCCCTTTAACTGGCAGTGCCTTCCTCTGTCTTTGGTCGGAAGAATTAATTTGATAAAGATGAAGTAAATACTTATACATATTCCATAATTGTCCTATTTGGATACCTCAGAAATTTTTTAAACAGATTAATTCTATCCTCACTGGTTTTATCCGGTTTAATAAGATTCCAAAAATCAGTTTGAAAAAATTACAAAGACCATGGACGGAGGGGGGATTGGCCTTCCCAGACCTATTTAAAGGGAAGGTCCAAGCAAAAAAAAAAAAATGAGTTTCACTTACCTGGGGCTTCTACCAGCCCCATGTAGCCATCCTGTGCCCTCGTAGTTACTCACTGCTGCTCCAGTCCCCCGCTGGCAGCTTTCTGACCTCGGAGGTCAGGGCCACATTGCATACATTTTTACGCATTCCAGCTAGTGCAGGAACAAAAATGTACGCGTTGCACCACTAACGCGTAAAAATGTATGTGGTAATGTTCCTGCACCAGCGGGAATGTGTAAAAATGTATGCAATGTGGCCCTGACCTCCGAGGTCAGAAAGCTGCCAGAGGGGGACTGGAGCAGCAGTGGGTGACTACGAGGGCACAGGATGGCTGCATGGGGCTGGTAGAAGCCCCAGGTAAGTGAAACTCATTTTTTTTTTTGCTTGGACCTTCCCTTTAAGTACTTTCTTGCTTGCCAGCTGGTGACTGCCAATTGGTGGCTAGCACAAGACGCCTCACATGCCTCTATGGTATTTGATGCCGTTACATTGGGCTCACTTGAAGCACTTAAACAGATACTATACCGAGGCACTACTGCCCCCTATGTCCTTACTAATAATATGAAAGGGGTTATTCGGGCTTGGGCACTGATCCAGAGCTGAAACAAACCCTCTCCAAATAAACTGTCTCCAAATGTTCCCTTGTGGAACAATCCAAAATTATCTCACTTTTTCTCTATTCCTGACCCAATAATATGGATTTCCAGAGGGGCGACGCACATTGAGCATATTATCCAAGATGGATCCCTTATGCAATATAATTCCATTAAAGAAAAGTTCAATCTTCCCAAAAGTTCAATACTTCTTCAGGTACATTCAACTTAGGCATGCGTTTGGCTCCCAATTTGCTAAAGTACCAGTCCGCCTAGGCACCACTGAATTAGAAGACATACTACTTCATGAAACACTTAAAAAGGCCCTGTCTCCAATCTACCAGAAAATCCTTTTATTAACTGAACCTCACGTGACTCTGTTTAAACAGCCATGGTTTATTATCATGCCAAATCTTGACGATGAAGAAAGGGAGGATGCATGGATTAAGCCATTTCAATACCTCATTGCATCCAGAGATAAATTAATACAGTTCAAAATACTACATAGGGCATACTAAACCCCTGCCAGGCTGTCTAAATTTGACCCAAATAGCCCAGTGCTATGGAGGATTGGTGCGATAGATGCAGATTTTGATCATGTTATGTGGACGTGTCCTAAGGTTGTACCTCTCTGGAAAGACATATGTGCCTACATCACTTAAATTACCCCCAAAAATATTCCCTGTGAACCATGTTATTGTTTGCTGGGGGACACCACAAAACTAGCTAGCACACGGGCAGAGAGAACGCTATTAGGTTTATTGCTTTATTATAATCGCAAAGCAATGATTCCAAATTGGAAAAAGGAAGCTCCACCCTCACTACAATGCTGGAAAAAACTAATAACTCTCTCCAATTATATAAGCAAGAAGTTTTAAATCAGGATGATACCATTTATTGGCTAACTAAAAATGAATAAGAATAAGAATAAGCAAGCTTTCGGCCTTGCAGCCTTCGTCGGGCTTACATCCTGTTAGTTTGCAAGCTGGTGGTACAGACAGCTTATATACATGCAACATCAAAAGGGAAAACAGATATTTTTTTCAAGCATAAATACATGCCATTAAGATGCCTTAATTCAAACAGACCATCTGAATGGGGTTAGAGGTTATTAGCTAACATAAGGATCCTTGTTTACGCCATGCTCACAGACCTGGGATTAGGATTGACCCAGAGGTATCGTAAATTCTTAGTTCACAAGTTCAGCTAGAATGGCTGAGAAAGTTCAAATATCATCCGCCTCATACCAATATAAAAAATTGTTCTCCTTATTCAAGCCGTTCTGCACAGCTTTGAACCAATTTATAAATTTTGTTTCTGCTATTAATCGATCATTTGACGTAACAAAATGTATAAATTGGTTCAAAGCTGTGCAGAACGGTTTGAATAAGGACAACAGATCAAAACACTGACAGAATCCATGGATGGCAGGCTTTTGAGTGTCCTTGCAAAGAAAGGTGGCTATATTGGTCACGGATTTGTTTTTGTTTTGTTTTTGAATGTCAGAAATGTATATTTGTGAATGTTGAGATGTTGTATTGGTTTCACTCAGGGCCGGATTTGTACTTTTTACCGCCCAAGGCCCACTACCTTCAGCCGCCCCATGACAATCAACAGAATTAGGATCTGACAGATCAGGATAATAGGGTTAGGCATTTACAAAAAAAAAAAAAAGTGGTTAGTGGAGATTAAAGGCTAGGCCTTTTGGCAATTTAGGGTGAGGCAGGGAATTTGACATTAGGATTATGGAAAAAAGGATTAACATTAATGTGACCCTGAGATGGTACACTGGGCTTTATTTATACTTACCTGGGGCTTCCTCCAGCCCCATAAGCCTTGTAGCCGCTTGCGGTATGCCTCCCAGTAATCCGGCTGGAAGTGCTCTTCTGCGCATGCGCAGCTCGTCCAGACGTGCACCCCTCATTGCGCTACTGCGTCCAGGAGCGTTTTGTGCCTGCGCAGCAGTACTGCACAGGACGCTCCTGGGGACAAGAGTGTGACAGAGGGTGCCCACATCGCAGGGGATTACCAGCAGTCATAGTGCCAGAACAGAGGGGGCAAAGAGGCCAGGGAGGGAGGCCACAGGGCTCATGGGGCTGGAGGAAGCCCCAGGTAAGTATATATAAAGTCCAGTGTACCATCTCAGGTTAGAGAGTCTGATCACAAGATTAAGGTGATTAAATTGACTGAGGATAGCGACTATGTACTCTGTACAGTGGTGCAGAAGGTATAAGTGCTAGATAAATACATAATAGTATGGTAGGACATTAGACTATGACTATGGTAGGATTAGATTGTGAGCTCCTCTGAGGACAGTCAGTGACATGACTCTGTACTCTGTAATGTGCTGCAGGAGATGTCAGTGCTATATAAATACATAATAATAGTATGGTAGGACATTACACTATGACTATGGTAGGATTAGAGTGTGAGCTCCTCTGAGGACAGTCAGTGACATGACTATGTACTCTGTAATGTGCTGCAGAAGATGTCAGTGCTATATAAATACATAATAATAATATGGTAGGACATTACACTATGACTATGGTAGGATTAGATTGTGAGCTCCTCTGAGGACAGTCAGTGACATGACTATGTACTCTGTACAGTGCTGCAGGAGATGTCAGTGCTATATAAATACATAATAATAGTATGGTAGGACATTACACTATGACTATGGTAGGATTAGATTGTGAGCTCCTCTGAGGACAGTCAGTGACATGACTATGTACTCTGTAATGTGCTGCAGGAGATGTCAGTGCTATATAAATACATAATAATAGTATGGTAGGACATTACACTATGACTATGGTAGGATTAGATTGTGAGCTCCTCTGAGGACAGTCAGTGACATGACTATGTACTCTGTAATGTGCTGCAGGAGATGTCAGTGCTATATAAATACATAATAATAGTATGGTAGGACATTACACTATGACTATGGTAGGATTAGAGTGTGAGCTCCTCTGAGGACAGTCAGTGACATGACTATGTACCCTGTAATGTGCTGCAGGAGATGTCAGTGCTATATAAATACATAATAATAATATGGTAGGACATTAGACTATGACTATGGCAGGATTAGAGTGTGAGCTCCTCTGAGGACAGTCAGTGACATGACTATGTACTCTGTAATGTGCTGCAGAAGATGTCAGTGCTATATAAATACATAACAATAATATGGTAGGACATTAGACTATGACTATGGTAGGATTAGATTGTGAGCTCCTCTGAGGACAGTCAGTGACATGACTATGTACTCTGTAATGTGCTGCAGAATATGTCAGTGCTATATAAATACATAATAATAATATGGTAGGACATAAGACTATGACTATGGTAGGATTAGACTGTGAGCTCCTCTGAGGACAGTCAGTGACATGACTATGTACTGTGTAATGTGCTGCAGGAGATGTCAGTGCTATATAAATACATAATAATATGGTAGGACATTAGACTATGACTATGGTAGGATTAGATTGTGAGCTCCTGAGGACAGTCAGTGACATGACTCTGTACTCTGTAATGTGCTGCAGAAGATGTCAGTGCTATATAAATGCACAATAATAATATGGTAGGTGCATTAGACTATGCCTGTGGTAGGATTAGATTGTGAGCTCCTCTGAGGACAGTCAGTGACATGACTATGTACTCTGTAATGTGCTGCAGAAGATGTCAGTGCTATATAAATACATAATAATATGGTAGGACATTAGACTGTGACTATGGTAGGATTAGATGGTGAGCTCCTCTGAGGACAGTCAGTGACATGACTATGTACTCTGTAATGTGCTGCAGAAGGTGTCAGTGCTATATAAATACATAATAATAATATGGTAGGACATTAGACTATGACTATGGCAGGATTAGATGGTGAGCCCCTCTGAGGACAGTCAGTGACATGACTATGTACTCTGTAATGTGCTGCAGGAGATGTCAGTGCTATATAAATACATAATAATAATCTGGGAGGACATTACACTACAACTATGGTAGGATTAGAGTGTGAGCTCCTCTGAGGACAGGCAGCGACATGACTATGTACTCTGTAATGTGCTGCAGAAGATGTCAGTGCTATATAGATACATAATAATATGGTAGGACATTACACTATGGCTATGGCAGGATTAGATGGTGAGCCCCTCTGAGGACAGTCAGTGACATGACTATGTACTCTGTAATGTGCTGCAGAAGATGTCAGTGCTATATAAATACATAATAATATGGTAGGACATTAGACTGTGACTATGGTAGGATTAGATGGTGAGCTCCTCTGAGGACAGTCAGTGACATGACTATGTACTCTGTAATGTGCTGCAGAAGATGTCAGTGCTATATAAATACATAATAATATGGTAGGACATTAGACTGTGACTATGGTAGGATTAGATGGTGAGCTCCTCTGAGGACAGTCAGTGACATGACTATGTACTCTGTAATGTGCTGTGGAAGATGTCAGTGCTATATAAATATATAATAATAATATGGTAGGACATTAGACTATGACTATGGTAGGATTAGATGGTGAGCTCCTCTGAGGACAGTCAGTGACATAACTATGTACTCTGTAATGTGCTGTGCAAGATGTCAGTGCTATATAAATATATAATAATAATATGGTAGGACATTAGACTATGACTATGGTAGGATTAGATTGTGAGCTCCTCTGAGGACAGTCAGTGACATAACTATGTACTCTGTAATGTGCTGCAGGAGATGTCAGTGCTATATAAATGCACAATAATAATATGGTAGGTGCATTAGACTATGACTATGGCAGGATTAGAGTGTGAGCTCCTCTGAGGACAGTCAGTGACATGACTATGTACTCTAATGTGCTGCAGAAGATGTCAGTGCTATATAAATACATAATAATAATATGGTAGGACATTAGGCTATGACTATGGTAGGATTAGATTGTGAGCTCCTCTGAGGACAGTCAGTGACATGACTATGTACTCTGTAAAGTGCTGCAGGAGATGTCAGTGCTATATAAATAAATAATAATATGGTAGGACAGTAAACTATGACTATGGTAGGGTTAGATTGTGGGCTGCCCAGAACACAGTCAGTGACATGGCTATGCACTCTGTACAGTGCTGCTGAAGGTAGCTCTGTGTATCTAAGGAGAGCTCATTCTTTTGTCGGTTCGCCGACAAATAGGTTCGCTTTCTAAGGGCAGCTTTTAAAGGGCGAAAAAATGAATTTACCAGAATTCAATTTATGACTCCTAACCCACTGACTCATCTATGACTCATAATACTTGCATCTGCAACCCGATCTGCAATTTCCCTGATTTTTCCTGATCATCTTCATCCTTTCTCAACAGGTATGTCTGATAATTTCCATCTTTGAATCTGAACTGCACTGAAATCTGCAACCACACGCTTAATCTCACCCTGCATTGCCTGTGTATGTCTGATCATTTCCATCTTTGAATCTGAACTGCACTGAAATCTGCAACCACACGCTTAATCTCATCCTGCATTGCCTGTGTATGTCTGATCATTTCCATCTTTGAATCTGAACTGCACTGAAATCTGCAACCACACGCTTAATCTCATCCTGCATTGCCTGTGTATATCTGATAATTTCCATCTTTGAATCTGAACTGCACTGAAATCTGCAACCACACGCTTAATCTCATCCTGCATTGCCTGTGTATGTCTGATAATTTCCATCTTTTGTAGTTGATCACTTTTTGCTTTCTTGATCTTCCTCTGTAATAGTGTAAGCTCCTGAGTAACATTACAGACATTATTGTAATTGCTATTGAATTCTGGCATTGTTTGTTCACACTTTACTTCCTGGTGGCTGGCCTGCAATTTCCATCAAAGCCTGTATCACATACAGATCTGTTTGAACTTGCAGGAGACAAGCCCACCTCTATTAATTAGCATATTGTCTGCCAGCTGACCAGGCCTTCCTGATTAGCTCTGTGTATCTAAGGAGAACTCATTCTTTCGTCGGTTCGCCGACAAATAGGTTCGCTTTCTAAGGGCAGCTTTTAAAGGGCGAAAAAATGAATTTACCAGAATTCAACAGTAATTCAGCAGAAATAAGCACCACATTAAGGTAACATTATCTTTGTTGTGATTTACTTGTATTGCTGACCACTATTGCTGTCTAACTAGATCATCTCTGCCTTTGAATCTGAACTGCACAGCCCACAAACCACTCCATCAAATGAAAACAAACATGCATGATTGCCATACCTCACCAGAGCTGCCCCTACTCTCTGGAACTCACTCCCTCCAGCCACCAGACTTACCCCCACCTTTAATACCTACACACAAGCTCTCAAGACTCACCCTTTCATGCTCGCATACCCCCCTACACCAGCACCATAATATGTTCTGTTAGACACCCTCTCAACAGATGCACCTATTGTCTCCACCCCCACCCTTTAGATTGTAAGCCTCTGGCAGGGCCCTCTCCCTTAGTGTTTCCAGCTTGATTATGCAATCTTACTGACAATCACCCCTCTTGTGGGCTAGAACAATCTCTATTTTGACCTATGACACTGTATTATCAAATCATTTGCATGATCTTGTTTTGTTGTGAGTTTCCTGTATGTTCTACCTTGTATGTTACCCCTTTTATCTATTGTGCAGCGCTGCGTAATATGTTGGCGCTATATAAATACAATAAATAATAATAATAATAAAGGTATTAGCGCTAGATAAATACATAATGATAGGACATTAGACTATGGCTATGGTAGGATTAGAGTGTGATCTCCTATGACAGTCAGTGGCATGACTCTGTAATGTGCTGCAGAAGATGTCAGTGCCATATAAATACATCATAATAATATGGTAGGGCATTAGATTGTGACTATAGGAATAACAAAAGGAGCACTGCATATATTAATAGCCATGTTTGTGTGACAGGGAAATGACTGTGGGAGGGGAGGAGAAGAGCTGCCTGATTAACAACACAAAAAGAGAGGGGGGGCTGTATGGAGATAAGAGTGATAGAAGCCAGCTAACACAGGACAGCAGGGGAGCGTCAGGCAGTGACCCTCTTGCATAGTAAGAAAACAAATGCATTGCATAAAGAAACCTGAAGGAAACGCATGAAAAAAAAGTGTGCTTCAGAAATCACAAAGTGACAGGCTCCAGGAGAGAGGAAGAAGGAGGGAGAGGGAGACAGCTGTTCACTCACGACTCCACAGCAGCTTAGGACGAAGTGTGTAAAATGCCCACAGTTCTGCGCACACACTCTTCTCCCTCCTCAATCCTCACTGTGCTCACCATACTAAGGTGCCTACCCGTCTGCTGACTTCCTCCTCCTGGGCTCAAATCTCCCGGCTTGTCTCTTCTCAGCCCCGCCCCATAGTGTGACAGAGCGGAAAGAAGGAAAGGGGAAGGGCGCTCTGCTCTGTGCTATGCACGCACGGGAGACTGGGGACAGCTCTCAGCGACAGCAGATTACGGGAGAAACAGCTGTTCTGCTGCCGGTGTGTGACACCCGCCCCAGCTCTACTGTCGGCAGGTTTCCGCCCTAGGAACCGGCCTATGTGGCCTGTGCGGAAATCCGGCCATGGTTTCACTGGTAAAAAGAAATAATTGAAATGGGTATATATTTGTTTTTTGTTAAGTTGCCTAATAATTATGCACAGTAATAGTCACCTGCACACACAGATATCCCCCTAAAACAAACTAAAAACTACTTTCAAAAATATTCAGCTTTGATATTAATGAGTTTTTTGGGTTCATTGAGAACATGGTTGTTGTTCAATAATAAAATTATTCCTCAAAAATACAACTTGTCTAATATTTCTGCACTCCCTGTATATGCCATACCAACAATGTTCTGGCCTCTGCTGCGTTTCGTCTGTCAGTGTGAACCAGGCCTACCCTTTAGCACTTTATCCCACACATTTAGGAGTGTAATGTGATTTCTGCCCTTTAGAGATTAAAACACGACTTTACATAAACACATTTTTGATGGAACTTTTGCCATGGAACCCCCTCTGGCACGCCACTGTCCAGGTGTTAGAACATTTTAAGAAACTTTTCCATCCATTTTGTGGACAGAAACAGCCCCGATAGGTGTTAGAAATCACCTGGCCATTGAAGTCTATGGCGGTTCGCCTGTTCGCAAACATTTGCAGAAGGTTTGTGTTCGTGGACCGGAAATTTGATGTTGGCGATACCATTAGTGCAGAACTGTGATGTCTTTTCACATGTATTCTGAGCTGTACAAGCTCTACACAGTTCCAAAAACTAACCCATGATCACGAGCTGTTTTTCCTGATCACGAGGTCGGATTCCGAATTCATGATCGCCTCTTGATCACGCATTCAGTTCCGAATCACCCGTGATCGTGGTCCAAATCCGGCTCGTGATCACGGATTTAGCCGACTTGCTAGAAACACCAAATTTGCCAGATATGTTAAGTAGGAAAGTGGGAACAAGGGGATAACATTTTTTCAAAAAGACCTTATAGTTTTTGAGAAAATAGATTTTAAAGTTTCAAAGGAAAAAAATATACATTGAAATGCGGTAAATGACAGTTAATGTACTTACCGCAGTTAAATGTATACTTTTTTTCCTATGAAACTTCCTTTGAAACTTTAAAATCAATTTTCTCAAAAACGATAAGGTCTTCTTGAAAAAAAATGTTCCCCTTGTTCCCACTCTTCTACTTAACATATGTGGCAAATTTGGTGTTTCTAGCATGTAAGGAGGCTTTGCTTTTAACCACTTAAGGACCGCAGTAATTTTAATTGATCTGTGCTGCGTGGGCTCTTCAGCCCGCAGCACAGATTGGGTGATAGGCAGGGCGATCAGACTTCCCCCCTTTTTTCCCCACTAGGGGGATGTCCTGCTGGGGCGGGTCTGATTGCCGCCGCTGCCTTGTGCCCTGTGGGGGCTCATCAAAGCCCCCCTCCGCAGCGCTATTCCCCCCTCCCTCTCCTTCCCTCCCTCCCCTCCTTACTAAGGGCAGCACAGTACGGCGATCAGTCCTGTACCGCCTCTGATAGGCTTCAGCCTATCAGATGGCGGCGATCCCCGGCCAATCAGAGGCCGGGGATCGCCGATCTCATTTACGGTGCTGCTGTGACAACAGCGTTGTGCGACGTAAACACCGGGGATTTCTTTCCCGGGTGTTTACATTTCACCTGCGAGCCCGATTGGAGGATCGCAGGCTGTTCACAGAGACTCCCTCCATAAACTGACATGGAACTCCATGGAAATACCACTGCGACCCGCCGCCGCCTATCGACGTTGGCTGGTCGTTAAGTGGTTTTTAAAGTCGGCGGGTTTTGGTGGGTTTTAATCATGAATACTTGTTTCAATTGAAACTGATTTTCTCAAAAAAAAAAAAATGTTAACGTTGTAAATCCATGCAATTTCGGTGATTGCAGCATGTACGGGGGCGTTGCTATTAACGTTAAAGTCAAATCCATGATCACGTCCGTGATCACAGATTCTACAGGCAATCACGGCTAAAATCCGATCTTATTCAGAATTCTGTTTCAAATCCGGATCACGATCACGTTGTATCCGGATTTCGATACTGCCGTGGCCGGATTTACTCAAATTAGTGATCGGGGGTAGACCGTGCAACACTACCTGCTGGACAGAGTACCCTCACTATTGCTGGAAATAACCTAGGAAGGAGGGGGGCTTCAGCAGGGGCACCGATGTGATAAAACCATCCCCCCCCCTTCTTTTCCTGTATGGAGAACGCTTGTATTTATGCTTTTAGAAAATGATAGATGCTTCACAAGATCTAATTACTCCTTACTCCTACTCTATATGATAAAAAGTGGAAGAGACATTTGCACATTTTTAGTTTTTTTTATTGTTTATTCTGCCTTTGTAGCACCCGGAGCTTTAGTGATAGTCTCTAGTCAGTCTCTAGGACGGTGAAGAGCTGGTAGCAGGGTAGACCACCTGGATTGGTGTACATGTACACCTGTCGCGTCGTCCCTCCCTGCATGGCAGCTTATGCAAGAAGACGACGACGGGATAGCTCCTGCCGGACAGCCCTGCAGGTATGATGGCTGCAGAGCACCCTGTAGGGACCCTTACAGGCGTGACGGCTGCCGAAGGAGCTGCTGGACCTTCTGATGGCATAGATGTGGTGCTTGCCAGGTGGTCTTCTTCTCTGCTCACTGATAGCACATTAGTGGCAGAGGTGACACTGGGTGTAGATGTCGCAGTGTCATCTGATGCTTCTGATGAAGAAGCTGATGAGCCACCTGATGGCACAGTCGTGTCACTTTGTTTGGGGATCACGCTGGCAGTTGCAGGTTCTGGGGTGGCTCTTGGTACAGGAGAGTGCCTGATGGCAGTATACTCCGGAAAGGCAGGTGGCAGAGGGCTGATGTCACCCTCTGATGATGATGTAGAGGAGCTTTTTCTTGAAAGTCCTTCCTCTAGTAACACAAAGTTATCCTTTTTGTAGTACTTTGCAGTTTTGTATAGGTAGATTCCCACTCCTATGTTAATTATCAGTAACACGAGTGAAAGGAAAAATGCCGTGATCCGGTAGATCTTCTGTGCCGCCTTCCATTTATCAGTAGGCAGTTTGAAGAGCTCCTGGAGGAAGTTTTCTATTGTTGACTTCCTTTTGACTGGCGTTGTTGCCCTGCTACCTGGTGTAGTCACCTTGCTCAATTTTCTTTTCTGTTTTACTTCTTCAGGTCCAGCTGTTACAGGGGAGGCCTCTGCAAGACAAAAAACAACATATGTGTGGTTAGATCAGTGTAACGCTAAAACAGAATAAATACCAAGTTCTAAGAGATCATTATGGACACCACAAACCCAGCACACAAAGCACTGAAGCTGCCCCCTGAATGCAGAGCGTATGTCTCTATCTCCCTACAGCGCCCTCTGCCTGGTTTACTTGAAGTCAGTGGCGTAGGGCTCGCAGTCGCAATGGTCGCCGTGGCGACCGGGCCCGGCTCCTGAAAAGGTGGGGGAGGGGCCCATGTCCGTTTGGAGTGCGGTCCGTGCGCGCTATTGGGAGGGGGGGAGCCGCAGCCGGGGGGAGGGCAGCCCGACCTCTCCCTCCCTTCCTCTCCCCGGGGCCCCCCCCTCAGATGCAGAGTGAGCGCGCATGGAAGCGCTGTAGGCAGAACTCACCTCCCTGCGTTCCAATCGCCGCTGATCTCCTCTCTGCATAGAAGCTGATACACACTGCTTCCAGCTAAACAGGAAGCAGTGTGTATCAGCATCTATACAGTGGGAGGAGATCACCGGCGCAGGGACGGAGGTGAGTCCTGCCTACAACGCTTCCGTGCGCGCTCACTCTGCATCTGAGGGGGGAGGGGCCCGGGGAGAGGAAGGGAGGGAGAGGTCGGGCTGCCCTCCCTGCGGCTGCGGCTCTCCCCTCCATATACAGCACCTACCTACCTGCCCTATCCCATCCTGGGGGGCAGCTACCTACCTATCCTATCCTGGGGGGCAGCTACCTACCTAATCTATCCTGGGGGGGCAACTACCTAATCTATCCTGGGGGGGGGCAGCTACCTCACCTATCCTGGGGGGGCAGCTACCTAATCTATCCTGGGGGGGGGCAGCTACCTACCTAACCTATCCTGGGGGGGGGGGGGGGGGCAGCTACCTACCTAACCTATCCTGGGGGGGGCAGCTACCTAATCTAACCTATCCTGGGGGGCAGCTACCTACCTAACCTATCCTGGGGGGGCAGCTACCTACCTAACCTATCCTGGGGGGGGGGGGGGCAGCTACCTACCTAACCTATCCTGGGGGGGGGGGGCAGCTACCTAATCTAACCTATCCTGGGGGGCAGCTACCTACCTAACCTATCCTGGGGGGGGGGCAGCTACCTAATCTAACCTATCCTGGGGGGCAGCTACCTACCTAACCTATCCTGGGGGGGGCAGCTACCTACCTAACCTATCCTGGGGGGGGGGGGCAGCTACCTAATATAACCTATCCTGAGGGGGGCAGCTACCTAACCTATCCTGGGGGGGCAGCTACCTAATCTATCGTGGGGGGGGGGGGCAGCTACCTAACCTATCCTGGGGGGGCAGCTACCTACCTAACCTATCCTGGGGGGGCACCTACCTAATCTAACCTATACTGGGGGGCAGCTACCTATCTAACCTATACTGGGGGGCAGCTGCCTAATCTAACCTATACTGGGGGGCACCTACCTCATCTAACCTATACTGGGGGGCAGCTACCTCATCTAACCTATACTGGGGGGCAGCTACCTAATCTAACCTATACTGGGGGCCACCTACCTATCTAACCTATACTGGGGGCACTTACTTATCTAACCTGTATTCGGGGCACCTAGCTAGCCTATACAGGTGGCAACTATACTGGCTACCTATATTGGAGGCACCTACCTAACTAACCTATACTAGGAGGCACCTACCTATCTAACCTATGCTGGGGGCAACTATTTTGGCTACCTATATTAGAGGCACCCACCTAACTAACCTGTACTGGGGGCACCTATCTATCTAACTTATACCGGCGGCGCCTGCCTATCTAACCTATACTGGGGGCAACTATACTGGCTATCTATGCTGGAGGCACCTACCTGGCTAACCTATACCGGGGGCAACTATACTGGCTTACCTATGCCTGGCTACCTATATTGGGGGGACCTATAGCTGGCTATAGGGATTCAGATATGTGTGTGCGTCGGGTGTTGCCGGGGGAGGGGGGGGGCTGTTGTTGACGGGGGGGGGGGGGGGGAACATCCAGATTCCGCATCGGGGCCCAGAGGTTTGTAGCTACGCCACTGCTTGAAGTGCAGCTAAAGATAGATTTTTTTTTCTAAGTTTTATAGAGTATAGGGGAGAGTTAGAACCTCTGTGACGCTGTTTATTGCTGTCTGTGTCATCCCTGGAGATATCCCTCACTTCCTGTCACCTGTGGCATCCCAGGAAGTGATTGGATCTCTATGACAAGAGCTCAGGCAGGAGTATAGGCCACACAGAGGTTCTTCACACTGCTAAGAGAGCTGCATTTTTTTTTATCTGCATTCCATGTTGTGGGTGATGCAGAAAATCCATGGAGACACAGACAGCAATAAACAATTTAAAAACAGGAGTTATGATACCAGTTCCATCAAAGGAAAACAAAATTAGAAAATGACATTTTATCAGCAACTTTTTTTTCAGTCTATTGTTAGCAGCTATTATTGTATCTCCAAAACAATTTTTTTTTAGTGAGCTATAATTTTTCTGAATCCTTACATCTTGAAAATATATAAACAACTAACTTTGTGAGCTTTGGGGTCCTTGGCATCAATAATGTGATAATGGAAGCAGCTTAAATTTTCCAATTAAAATAAAACAACTTTTTTAAAACAACTTAAGGACCGGGGCTGTTATTGCAGATCTGCGCTGCGTGGGCTCTCCAGCCCGCAGCGCAGATCGTGTGCACGGCAGGGCGATCAGACTTCCCCCCTTTTTTCCCCACTAGGGGGATGACCTGCTGGGGGGGGGGGGGGTCTGATCGCCGCCGCTCCGTGTGGTTGAGCGGGGGGGGGGGGCTCTTCAAAGCCCCCCTCCGCAGCGTTTTCAGCGCTCCCTCCTTCCCCTTACCTCCCTCTCCCTCATTCAGCTGCGCAGGACAGATATCCGTCCTGCGCATTGTAGGATAGGCTTCAGCCTATCAAATGACGGCGATCCCCGGCCAATTAGAGGCCGAGGATCGCCGATCTGCCTTACGGCGCTGCTGCGCAGTAGCGCCGTATTGATGTAAACAGCGGGGATTTCTTCCCCGCGTGTTCACATTAGGCGTGCGAGCCGCGATCGGCGGCTCACACACTGTTCACGGAAACAGTCTCCGTGAACTGACATAGAAAGGCCGCTCGAACGAGCGGCAGTTTCCATGTAATAACCACTTAAACCCGCTGCCGCCTATCGGCGTTAGGCGGTCCTTAAGTGGTTTTTGAACCCCAGCCATCCAATGATCAACTGTAGCATGTTTGAGGCCTCTGATATTAACAGTGTAAGAATGGCAGCAATTTAAATATTACCCTTGAAAATCAACAGGTGAATTTTGATTGCTATTGCAGGCTCCACCCACTTTCCTAAATATTAATCCCAGTCACCCAGCAGTCTTCCAGTGACCAACTGTGGAAAGTTTGAGAACCCTGCCATTGACAGTGTAAGAATGGCTGTAATATACATTTTCCCATGTAAAAATGTGTTTGTTGTTGGCTCTGCGCACTTTTTCTAACCTTGACACACAGTCACTCAATGACAAAGTTTGTGAGCTTTGGGTTCCTTGGCATTGGTAATATTAGAATGGAAGCAGTTTATCAATTAAACAAATTTGATTGGCTATTTGTGGGTCTGTCCCTTTTCTGAATTTGAACACAAGTCACCAAATGACTGACTGTAGCAGGTTTGAGGTCTCCGCCATTAACCGTGGAAGAGTGGCAGCAATTTAAATAGTCCCTTTGAAAATGAATAGTTGAATTTTGATTGGATGTTGTAGGCTCCACCCACTTTGCTGAATATTAATCCCAGTCACATAGCAACCAACTGTGCCAAGTTTGGGAACCCTGCCATTAACAGTGTAAGAATAGCTGCAGTTTACATTTTCCCATGCAAAATGAATGGCTGAAATATGATTGGCTGTTTTATGCTCCTCCCACTTCCTGATTTTTTTTTATCTCGGTCACCAAGTGACCAACTGTGCCAAGTTTGGGGACCCTGACTTTATTACCGTGAGAATGGCAGCCTTTTACATTTTTTGCCATTGACAATGGAATTTAGTGGGTGAAATCTGATTGACTGTTGTGGCATTTCCCAGATGTACATGTACAGTGGGGGCACAAGACCCCCAGAACATATCATCCCAAGTAGCAAGGGATCTGTATACCAAGTTTTATTGAAACCAGTCAAGGCGTCGCACGCACGCACACACACACGCACGCACGCACACACACACACACACATGTCCAATTTTATATGTACAGAAGAAAGATAGATATAGCATGTTGCAGAGAACAAGGCATTCAATGTGCAACCGACCAATGCAAAGTCTCAATCCCGCAGGACAGAGGCGAATTCTATTCAGTATGAAAGGGGCCTCACTGCACTGGGAGAGGAGTTGTCAGTGTTACACGCAAAGCAGACAGAGAATGCTGGGCAGTAAAGTAGAGGTGGAAGGGCCACCTGTGGAAGATGTAGGGTTGCAGAGGATTATGGGAAAGTGGACATAAGCAGCTTGACATCCCTTAACCCAGCTCCACCTCCACATACAACATGTAAATACAATCTACTATAAGACTAATTGTTGGGCCCAAAAAAACAAAAACAAAAAAGGAACAACCAATCAGACGTTACCCTTATCTTTGACACAAATATTGTGATTGGTTGCTTTGCACTACTCTCCCACATTATCCCCAGCTTTCTCTCCCCCATCATGATAAACAGTGCTGCAGTGTCAGCATTTCATGCTGTATATTTCTTACCTGTAGTCTCAGAGACCCGGACATATACGGATGGAGCGGGTTCATAATTGTGACCATCGACGCGGAGGTGGATCTTGTAGAAGCCGCTGTCCTCAGTCGTGATGGGACTGACTGCCAAGGAGCAGCTCCCGGATCTCACCAGGCGTCTCATCACCGCGGTACGCGGGTCATGATGGGTCACTGCGCCGTCATTCAGGTTAAGGAGAGCCCTGTACTCTCCCCCATTCTCAGGCACCATCCCCCACTCCATCTCCACGTTATTTTGGTTCGGTCTAACAGGAAAGCGACATGGGATCACAAGGCGCGACCCCGCGCTCACAGACATCTCCGCAGGGACCAAACTAATGGAGGTGACATCCACACCTGGAGGAAGGAAAGAGAGACAATGGTCAGTGGAATGCTTGTAGGAAATCATTCTAGAAGACTAAAACACAATAAACTGTCATTACTAGTAGAAAGTCCCACCCTCCCCTCAGGAAACAGGAAACATGGCCGCCCGCTAATCAGCAGAAATGTGGGCACTGCTGTAGGAGTCCATTGAACTACCAGCAATGTGGGGAAATGCAGATGCCTGCTAAATATCAGGCATTGGGCCATCTGCAAAGCAAAATATGGCTACAAATAACAGATGCTCAAGTTTCCCCACATTGCTGGTGATGGGCGCCTCCCATGAAAATCTGTTTTGACTCCACAAACTTTTCGTAACCTTCACACACAGTAACTCAATGAACAAGTTTGTGAGCTTTCGGGTTCCTGGCATCAAGATTGCATTCAGTTTATCCAGCAAAGAAATCTGATTGGCTTTTTGTAGCTCCCCCCTTTAGTGAATTTGAGCCCCAGTCAATGAACGACTGTAGCAGGTTTGAGGCCTCTGCCATTAACAGTGAAAGAATGGAAGCAGTTTCAATATTCCCCTTGAAAATCAATAGGTGAATTTTGATTGGCTGTAGTAGGTTCCACCCACTTTTTTGAATATTAATCCCAGTCACCCAGTGACCAACTGTGTCAAGTTTGAGAACCCTGCCATTAACAGTGTAAGAATGGCTGCAGTTTATATTTTCCCATGTAAAAGTTAGGTTTTGCTTCGCCCACTATTTCTAACCTTGACATACAGTCACTCAATGACCGAGTTTATGAGCTCTGGGGTCCCTGGCATTGATAAGTTGCATTTCCCCATTGAAATTAAACAAATCTGATTGGCTGTTTGTTGTCCGTCTGCACCCTTTTCAAAATTTAAAATGTGAAAATCAATAGGTGAATTTTGATTGGCTGTTGTAGGTTCCACCCACTTTTTTGAATATTAATCTCAGTCACCCAGTGACCAACTGTGTCAAGTTTGAGAACCCTGCCAATAACAGTGTAAGAATGGCTACAGTATACATTTTCCCATGTAAAAAATTTAGTTGTTGGCTCTGCCCTCTTTTTCAGACCTTGACACACACAATCCCTGTATAACCAAGGTTATGAGCTTTGTGGTCCTTGGCATCAACAATTTAAATTTTCCGACTGAAATTAAACAAATCTGATTGGCTGTTTGTGGCTCCACCCCCTTTTCAGAATGTGAATCCCAGTCACCCACTGACCGACTGTACCAAGTTTGAGGCCTCTGCCATTAAGAGTGTAAGAATATGATAGATATAGCATGTTGCAGAGAACAAGGCATTAGATGTGCAACCAATGTGAAGTCCCAATCCCGCAGGACAGAGGCGAATTCTATTCAGTGTGAAAGGGGCCTCACTGCACTGGGAGAGGAGAATGCTGGGCAGTAAAGTAGAGGTGGAAGGTCCTCCTATGGAAGATGTAGGGTTGCAGAGGATTATGGGAAAGTGGACATAAGCAGCTTGACATCCCTCAACCCAGCTCCACCTCCACATACAACATGTAAATACAATGTACTGTCTATACGACTCATTGTTGGGCATAAAAAACAAACAAACAAAAAAAGGAACAACCAATCAGAAGTTACCCTTATTTTTGACACAAATATTGTGACTGGTTGCTTTGCACTACTCCCCCACATTATCCCCAGCTTTCTCTCCCCCATCATGATAAACAGTGCTGCAGTGTCAGCATTTCATGCTGTATATCGCTTACCTGAAGTCTCAGAGACGCTGACGTGTACGATCGGAGCGGGTTCATAAACGTGACCATCGACGCGGAGGTTGATCTCATAGAAGCCGCTGTCCTCAGTCGTGATGGGACTGACTGTCAGGGAGCAGCTCCCGGATCTCACCAGGCGTCTGATGACCGCGGTACGCGGGTCACGATGGATCACTGCGCCGTCATTAAGGTTAAGAAGAGCTCTGTACTCTCCCCCATTGTCAGGCACCATCCCCCACTCCATCTCCACGTTATTCTTGTTCGGTCTGGTGTTAAAGCGACATGGGATCACAAGGCGTGACCCCGCGCTCACAGCCATCTCCTCAGGGACCAAACTAATGGAGGTGACATCCACACCTGTAGGAAGGAAAGAGAGACAATGGTCAGTGCAATACTTGTAGGAAATCATTCTAGAAGACTAATACACAATAAACTGTCATTACTGGTAGAAAGTCCCACCCTCCCCTCAGGAAACAGGAAACATGGCCGCCCGCTAATCAGCAGAAATGTGGGCACTGCCGTAGGAGCCCATTAAAAAACCAGCAATGTGGGGAAATGCAGACGCCCGCTAAATAACAGGCATCGGGCCGTCTGCAAAGCAAAATATGGCTACAAATAACAGATGCTCAAGTTTCCCCACATTGCCGGTGATGGGCGCCCGTACATTAGCAGGATTATGTTTAGTGATGTGGTTAAGGTTAGTCATGTGGGGGTTGATGGTTAAGACTAGATTTGCATGGGAAGGTTAAGGTCAGCCGTCTGGGGGTTCGGTTGAGGTTAGATGTGGGGTTGGTGGTCAATGTAGCTGTGGGTGGAAGTGGTTCAAGTTAGGCATGGGTGGAAGTGGTAGAGGCTACCAGTGTTGGCAGGATGTCACCGCTATAACCCCCATTTACCAGCAGAACCATTTCAATGGGTTGGTGGTAAGGGGGTGGTTAAGGAGTGGGGGGGGGGATGTTGGTAAAGGCTACATGTTAATGGGGAGGTTAAGGTTAGCTGTGGAGATAAGCTTAGTTAAGGTTAGAGCATGGGGTGGATAAGGTTAGGTGTGGGGGGTAAGCTGTGGTTGGCCGGTGGTTTAGAATGGGCATGGGTGGAGCTGGTTAAGGTTATGTATCCAGGCGAGTGGTTAAGGTTAGGCATCGGTGGGGGTGGTTAAGGTTAGCTGTGTGGGGGGTGGTTAAGCTTAGGCATCCAGGGGCAGTGGTTGAGGTTAGGCATGGGTGGGGTGGGGTGTGGTTAAAGTTAGGCATGGGTGGGGGGGGGCTAAGGTTAGGCAGGGTGGACAGTGGTTAAGGTTAGGCATGGGTGGGGGGTGGTTAAGGTTAGGCATGGGTAAGGGGTGTTTAGGCATGGGTGGAGAGTGGTTGAGGTTAGGCATGGGTGGGGGGTGTTTAAGATTAGGCATGGGTGGAGAGTGGTTGAGGTTAGGCATGGGTGGGGGATGTTTAAGATTAGGCATGGGTAGAGAGTGGTTAAGGTTAGGCATTGGTGGGGGGTGTTTAAGATCAGGCATGGGTGCAGAGTGGTTAAGGTTAGGCATCCGGGGGGAGTGGTTATGGCCTGATCCCACTAACGCATTTGTGCGCAGTTGTGGCCGCTTTTCAGCAACACATCATGTTACAGATGCTGAAAAGTAGACAGAAGCAGATACTACTGAGCACAGCTGCGTTAGTGGGCTCAGGTCTTCAGGTTAGGTACCAGTGAAGGGAGGGTTCAGAGTGAGAGTAGGATTTGGTTTAGCTTTCGTAAAATATCAGCATGTATTACTAACATTTTACTGTCACTATTAGCACTGCAAGAGTAGAAAATCAGTAAATTTACTGATAATCTACTATTGGTGATTTCCAGGCGCCTTTTTTTATATATACTTCCCTTCCTCCCCTGCTACTAACCCTGGGAAATGTCCACTAAACTCCGCCCTCGCCATCCGCCATATGTTCATAAACCTCCTTACCTGAAGAGGGCTGAAGAAGGACTAGAAGTCCCACAACATGGAACAATCCACAAAGCATTTTGTCACACGAGGACAAAACAAAGATATCCTGCTCAACGTTAGCTGCTCACGCTGCTCACGCCAACACAAGACTGCCAGTCTGCTGGGCTGTGCTGCCCTTATATGGAGCTGCTGCTGTGATGTCATAATGGGCCACACCCTCTTGTGTTTCCTGGTCACCTGTGTTACCATAGCAACCACCCACAACACAACCCTCATCCTCCTGCAGCAGGAAACACAAGAGGGTGTGGCCCATTATGACATCACAGCAGCAGCTGCATCATATTATTATTATTATTTAGTATTTATATAGCTCCGACATATTACGCAGCGCTGTACAGTGTATATATATATATATATATATATATATATATATATATATATATATATATATATGTATATGTATATATATATATCTTGTCACTAACTGTCCCTCAAAGGAGCTCACAATCTAATCCCCCCAGCAGACCGGCAGAAAATAGCATTTTTGATGAGAAAATTTGCATGCAACATTGTTCACGCAGCGTACCGGGTGAACTGTGAACATCGCATGAGGTGTAACATTGCTGTGTGACTTTTCGTGTTACAATGTGTCCATTATGTCGCACCGCAACGCCCCACTGCGAATGGGCGCCTATTTCCTAGTTTCCAAAATAGAATATAATCCAGGTGCCTGCTGTGTTGCAATATATTATATTATATATATTATGGAGGCAAGGAGGGCGGAGACTATCCTAGAGGCAGGGAGGGAGGGAGAGGGGGGGGGGGGGGGACAGGCTGGTGAACCTACTATGGGCACCTACCTGGCTAATCTATATAAGGGGCAACTATGCTAGCTACCTATACTGGGGCAACTATACTAGCTACCTATACTGGGGCAACTATACTACCTATACTGGGGCAACTATACTACCTATACTGGGGCAACTATACTAGTTACCTATACTGGGGCAACTATACTACCTATACTGGGGCAACTATACTTTCTATCCTGGGGCAACTATACTAGCTACCTATACTGGGGGCAACTATACTACCTATTCTGGGGCAACTATACTTTCTATCCTGGGGCAACTATACTAGCTACCTATACTGGGGGCAACTATACTACCTATTCTGGGGCAACTATATTAGCTACCTATACTGGGGCAACTATACTAGTTACCTATACTGGGGCAACTATACTACCTATACTGGGGCAACTATACTAGTTACCTATACTGGGGCAACTATACTACCTATACTGGGGCAACTATACTACCTATACTGGGGCTACTATACTTGCTACCTATATTGGGGCAACTATACTAGCTACCTATACTGGGGCAACTATACTACCTATACTGGGGCAAGTATACTAGCTACCTATACTGGGGCAACTATACTAGCTATACGGGGGCAACTATACCACCTATACTGGGGCAAGTATACTAGCTACCTATACTGGGGCAACTATACTAGCTATACGGGGGCAACTATACTACCTATACTGCGGCAACTATACTACCTATTCTGGGGCAACTATACTTGCCACCTATACTGGGGCAACTATACTAGCTACCTATACTGGGTGCAACTATACTAGCTACCTATACTGGGGGCAACTATACTTCCTATACTGGGGCAACTATATTAGCTACCTATACTGGGGCAACTATACTTTCTATACTGGGGCAACTATGCTAGCTACCTATACTGGGGCAACTATACTAGCTACCTATACTGGGGGCAACTATACTTCCTATACTGGGGCAACTATATTAGCTACCTATACTGGGGCAACTATACTTTCTATACTGGGGCAACTATACTACCTATACTGGGTGCAACTATACTAGCTACCTATACTGGGGCAACTATACTAGCTACCTATACTGGGGGCAACTATACTTCCTATATTGGGGCAACTATATTAGCTACCTATACTGGGGCAACTATACTTTCTATACTGGGGCAACTATTCTACCTATACTGGGGCAACTATACTAGCTACCTACACTGGGGGCAACTATACTTCCTATATTGGGGCAACTATATTAGCTACCTATACTGGGGCAACTATACTTTCTATACTGGGGCAGCTATTCTACCTATACTGGGGCAACTATACTAGCTACCTACACTGGGGGCAACTATACTTCCTATATTGGGGCAACTATATTAGCTACCTATACTGGGGCAACTATACTTTCTATACTGGGGCAACTATACTAGCTACCTATACTGGGGGCAACTATACTTCCTATATTGGGGCAACTATACTAGCTACCTATACTGGGGGCAACTATATTAGCTACCTATACTGGGGCAACTATACTACCTATACTGGGGCAACTATACTAGCTACCTATACTGGGGCTATAGTGAAATATCAGTATGTATTACCAATATTTCCTATCATTATTAGCACTGCAAGAGTAGAAAATAGGTACAATTACCGATAATCTACTATTGTTGATTTCTAGGCGCCCTTTTTTCATATCCACCTTCCCTTCCTCCCCTGCTACTAACCCTGAGAAGTGTCCACTAAACTCCACCCTCGCCATCCGCCATATGTTCATAAACCGCCTTACCTGAAGAGGGCTGAAGAAGGACTAGAAGTCCCACAACATGGAACAATCCACAAAGCATTTTGTCACACAAGGACAAAACAAAGATATCCTGCTCAACGTTAGCTGCTCTCGCTGCTCACGCCAACACAAGACTGCCAGTCTGCTGGGCTGTGCTGCCCTTATATGGAGCTGCTGCTGTGATGTCATAATGGGCCACACCCTCTTGTGTTTCCTGGTCACCTGTGTTACCATAGCAACCAGCCACAACACAACCCTCATCCTCCTGCAGCAGGAAACACAAGGGGGTGTGGCCCATTATGACATCACAGCAGCAGCTGCATATAAGGGCAGCACAGCAAACCGGCAGAAAATAGCATTTTTAAAGCGAAAATGACTTTGGGGAAAATTTGCACGCAACATTGTTCACCATCACTGTTAATGCGCGTGTTATGTGGTAATGTACGATATGCAGTGGGCAGGGCTGCCGCACACCGTTAGATCGCAGCATATCGGGTGAACTGTGAACATCGCATGAGGTGTAACATTGCTGTGTGACTTTTCGCGTTACAATGTGTCCATTATGTCGCACCGCAACGCCCCACTGCGAATGGGCGCCTATTTCCTAGTTTCCAAAACGGCCCCGAGCGGGAGCAGGGGCTGCAGGCCCTATTGTTACGCCAGTGATATACACTATATATAAATATATATATATATATATATATATATATATATATATATATATATATATAGATTTTTCAGGTTTTCGCTGTAAAAATAGTTTCAGTAAAAATATAGTTTTTCTTTATTGTCACGCTTTTTATGATTTTTCCCGGTAAAAATATTGTTTTCCGCGCTTTCGTGGTAAAAATAGCGATTTTTCACGTTTTAATGAAAAATGCAAAAATACAACTATTTTGTGTGGAAATTTCTCAAAATTGAAAATCGCATTTTTAAAGCGAAAATTCCCAATTGCCGAGCAGCGCTGCTCACTATGTAACCTTAGGCCTTGAGATGGGATTGGTGAAGCCCCCAGTGCTACAGTCACTGCAATAAAAGCATAAAAACCACAAGAAGTGAGCTCAGGCGGGCTCTCAGCAGGCAGACATGCCCTATGCAGCTCTGTACAGAGTATACAGTGGCTTGCAAAAGTATTCGGCCCCCTTGAAGATTTCCACATTTTGTCACATTACTGCCACAAACATGAATACATTTTATTGGAATTCCACGTGAAAGACCAATACAAAGTGGTGTACACGTGAGAAGTGGAACGAAACTCATACATGATTCCAAACATGTTTTACAAATAAATAACTGCAAAGTGGGGTGTGCGTAATTATTCGGCCCCCTGAGTCGATACTTTGTAGAACCACCTTTTGCTGCAATTACAGCTGCCAGTCTTTTAGGGTATGTCTCTACCAGCTTTGCACATCTAGAGACTGAAATCCTTGCCCATTCTTCTTTGCAAAACAGCTCCAGCTCAGTCAGATTAGATGGACAGCGTTTGTGAATAGCAGTTTTCAGATCTTGCCACAGATTCTCGATTGGATTTAGATCTGGACTTTGACTGGGCCATTCTAACATATGGATATGTTTTGTTTTAAACGATTCCATTGTTGCCCTGGCTTTATATTTAGGGTCGTTGTCCTGCTGGAAGGTGAACCTCTGCCCCAGTCTCAAGTCTTTTGCAGTCTCCAAGAGATTTTCTTCCAAGAATGCCCTGTATTTGGCTCCACCCATCTTCCCATCAACTCTGACCAGCTTCCCTGTCCCTGCTGAAGAGATGCACCCCCAGAGCATGATGCTGCCACCACCATATTTGACAGTGGGGATGGTGTGTTCAGAGTGATGTGCAGTGTTAGTTTTCCGCCACAAATAGCGTTTTGCATTTTGGCCCAAAAGTTCCATTTTGGTCTCATCTGACCAGAGCGTCTTCTTCCACATGGATCAGTTAAAAATGGCGCCCAGCACCGATAGATAAAAACGGCGCACCATTGACTTACATTACGAAACGATATTTATCGTTTTAAATGTTAAAAAATGGCGCCGACCTTTTGAACGAAATTTATCGTTTTAAAACTTTTTTTGTTTGTCCTGCCTGAACGATATTTATTATCTTTTTAACCCCTGCTTTGCTGCCGTTTTGAAAATATCTGCCCGCCGGCTTTAATGTTTAATAGCAAAGCCCCCTTAAACGCTAAAAACACTAAATTTGCAGGGAATGTTAAGAAAAAAATTGTGAACAAGAAATTTTTTTTTTTTCAAAAAGACCTTATAGTTTTTGAGAAAATCGATTTTGAATGTTCTCCTTCTGACCGTGGGAAAAGCCCGCCGACTTTAGCGGTTAATAGCAAAGCCCCTTTAAATGCCAGAAACACCAAATGTGTAGGGAAATGTTAAGAAGAACAGTGGGAACAAGAAGAAATTTTTTTTTTCAAAAAGACCTTATTGTTTTTGAGAAAATCGATTTTAAATCTTCAAAGAGATAAATTATCCATTTAAATCGCGTAATGACTTTTCTGCGGAAACAATTCCGCCAACTTTAGCAGTTAATAGCAATGTCCCCTTAAATCCTAGCAACACCAAATTTGCAGGATATGTTAAAAAGATACTGGGAATTTAAACAATATTTTAAAAAAAACTATAAGGTCTTTTTGAAAAAAAAATGTCTTCTTGTTCCCACTGTTCTTCTTAACATTTCCCTACACATTTGGTGTTTCTGGCATTTAGAGGGGCCTTGCTATTAACCGCTAAATTCGGCGGGCGTTTAATTTTCCCACGGTCAGAAGGAGAATATTCAAAATCGATTTTCTCAAAAACTATAAGGTCTTTTTGAAAAAAAAATGTTTTTCTTGTTCACAATTTTTTTCTTAACATTCCCTGCAAATTTGGTGTTTTTAGCGTTTAAGGGGGCTTTGCTATTAAACATTAAAGCCGGCGGGCAGATATTTTCCAAACGGCAGCAAAGCAGGGATTAAAACGATAAATATCGTTCAGGCAGGATTAAAAAAAAAAAATTAAAAATAATAAAAATAAATTTTGTTCAAAAGGTCTGCACTATTTTAACCTTTAAAACGATAAAGTGTAGAGAAACCGAGAGCCCAATATAGTGTAGTATGTTAAGCATAAATGAAGTAAAGGTTATCGTGAGAAAATTATACTCACAAACATGGGTTACCACACAGGCAACCACTGTATAGGCAGGTGTGGAGATTAGACCTGTCCTCACTCAGGGATAAGAAGTCGCTCTCTGTAGATGCGAAAGGGGGTAGATCACCCCTCCACCAGGGGTGGACACGGTATAGCAGTAGGAGAACAGAGGCGCCAGCAGGATAAAAGTGGATAAAAACTTTAAAATTTGCTGGGAGGAAGCGGTGGACTTACCTCCATAAAGCAGACACGAAAGACTGTCTGAATAGTAGTCACATTTATTAATTAGTACCCCAAAACAGTGCAACGCGTTTCGCAGGCCCAGCCCGCTTCATCAGGCAATAAACATGGGGACAAGACAGAATTTCAGCAATAGCCAGTGTAGCGCCTCAGTGGGGCGCTCACTGAGGCGCTACTTCTCCTACTGCTTTAAAACGATAAATATCGTTTTAAACACATATCGGGCAGAAGGGGGCGCCATTATTTAGCCTGCGCCATTTTTCACTGGACCCTCTTCCACATGTTTGCTGTGTCCCCCACATGGCTTGTGGCAAACTGCAAACGGGACTTTTTAGGCCCGGTTCACACTTGCGGTTTTGTAAAAACCGGAACGGATGTCCGGACCGCACCGGTTCCTATCCGGATCAGGTCCGGATCCGGTCCGTTTGCATCCGTTTTCCGTGCGGTATGAACACGGTTGCGGTCCGGATCCGGTTTCTTAAAGAGATAACAACCTGTAAATACCTGGGGTCTGGGAGGTCAGCAGAAGCTCTGGGGTCATTGTTGGAGACAGGTGGACGTGTGGAGACCATCCGTGGATACAGAGACTGCAGTTGGGACCATGGATCCAGTCATTTTTTACTCGTATTACCTGGGAATTCTCTCCTTCCTGTTGTTCACCTACTACTATGTGGGGAGAAGGCCTCACCTCCTCGTTATCAGACATATCATCAGACATGTTGCTGCCAAAGAGCTCCAGCATGAAATCCCTGCTGCTCCACTCTGTGAACGCTGGGCCCATGTGGTCCCCATCCAAAATGGCCACTAGAAAAAGCATAGGAAGTGGGGTAGAACGTCCGGTTTTTATAGCCAGTGTGTTGTGCGCTCTCCGGTTCTCATTGCTTTGTATTGGCCGGATGCAACAGTCAGGCTCCGCTCCGGATACGTCTGCCGGAGGAGCCGGACCAAAACATAGCGCATGTTGGATCTTATGCCGGAGTCCGGATCCGGTCCGGACGAAACGGACGCATGTGAACGGACGCATAGACTTTCATTGCTATGCCGTGCCTCCGTTCCGCATGCGGTCCGGCTCCGGCACGGCGATTCCGGACGGCGACCGCTAATGTGAACCAGGCCTTATGCTTTTCTGTTAACAATGGCTTTCTTCTTGCCACTCTTCAATAAAAGCCAACTTTGTACAGTGCATGACTAATAGTTGTCCTATGTACAGATTCCCCCACCTGAGCTGTAGATCTCTGCAGCTCGTCCAGAGTCACCATGGGCCTCTTGACTGCATTTCTGATCAGCGCTCTCTTTGTTCGGCCTGTGAGTTTAGGTGGACGGCCTTGTCTTGGTAGGTTTACAGTTGTGCCATACTCCTTCCATTTCTGAATGATCACTTGAACAGTGCTTTGTGGGATGTTCAAGGCTTTGGAGATCTTTTTGTAACCTAAGCCTGCTTTACATTTCTCAATAACTTTATCCCTGACCTGTATGGTGTGTTCTTTGAACTTCATGGTGTTGTTGCTCCCAAGATTCTCTTAGACAACCTCTGAGGCCGTCACAGAGCAGCTGTATTTGTACTGACATTAGATTACACACAGGCGCACTCTATTTAGTCATTAGCACTCATCAGGCAATGTCTATGGGCAACTTACTGCACTCGGACCAAAGGGGTCTGAATAATTACGCACACCCCACTTTGCAGTTATTTATTTGTTAAAAATGTTTGGAATGATGTATGATTTTTGTTCCACTTCTCATGTGTACACCACTTTGTATTGGTCTTTCACGTGGAATTCCAATAACATTGATTCATGTTTGTGGCAGTAATATGACAAAATGTGGAAAACTTCAAGGGGGCCGAATACTTTTGCAAGCCACTGTATATTGTCACTTACCTGTCCCTCAGAGGAGCTCACAACCTAATCCCTACCATAGTCTTACGTTTATGTATGTATCGTGGTCTAGGGCCAATTTAGAGGTAAGCCAATTAAAGGACACCCGAGGCGAAAATAAACTAATGAAATAAACAATTGTATCTATCTTCCTTCTCCTAAAAATAACTTTTTTAAGATATTCCACAGTTTTATTTTATGTTTAAATCTACTTTTTGAGTTTCAACTGTTTTATTGTTTTTGCTCAATGTCACATTCATTGACATATGCCAGAGATAAAATCTATTAATTATTAACCCTTTTTATCTCTTTCCTGCTCTCAGAAACCATTTTCTGCTAGGAAAGTGTTTTATAGTTGGAATTTCTTATCAGTGAGGGTCACACTGTCGTCACTTCCTGTCAGGAGTCAGGACTAAGTCAGCCACTTACATACCTGATATTTAACTCTTTCAGACAGAGAAAGAAAGAAAAAGGAACATAGCATAGTCATTTGTGTGCTAGGCACCGTACATACCCATGTCTATCTCATCATGTCACCTTTGGTATCCTTTAACTTATCTGTATGGTTTTGGGATGTGGGAGGAAACCGGAGTGCCCTGAGGAAACCCTGCAGACACATGGAGAACATACAAACTCCTTGCAGATGTTGACCTGGCTGGAATATGAACCAAGGACCCAATGTTGCAAGGCAAGAGCGCTAACCACTACGCCACCGCGCTGCCCACTACGCAAATGACTAATGATTAATGTCCGTTGTTAAATGTCCAATTTCAAATAGGTAAATTAGACCAACAGTATCGGTAAATGTCCAGCGTGTGATCTCTATCACTGGGGTCCAGTGAAAAGTCAAACAGCAATAAGGTTGCTCCACTATTCCCAGAGGCGTATCTGGGTAATAAGGCGCCTATGGCAAACACTGAAAGTGCGCCCTCCCACTCCTTTTTCTCTTGAAGGGTGGCTAGGTTAGTGTGCAGAGTGGGTGGATAGATGAAGGGTGGCTGGGGCAGGGTGGCTGGGTCCGACTACAGGGTGGCTGGGACAGGGTTGCTGGGTCTGGGTGCAGGGTGAGTCTGCATGCACGGTGGCTTGGGCAGGTTGAAGGGGAGCTGGGTGGTGGCTGAATGACGGGTGGCTGGGTGCAGGGTGGGTGGCTAGATGAAGGGTGGCTGGGTGCAGGGTGGCTTGGTGCAGGGTGAAGAGTGGCTGGGTGCAGGGTGGCTGGGTGAAGGGTGGCTGGCTGCAGGGTGGCTGGGTGAAGGGTGGCGGGGTGAAGGGTGGCGGGGTGAAGGGTAACTGGGTGCAGGGTGCTGGGTTAAGGGAGGCTGGGTGAAGGGTGGCTGGGTGCTGGGTGAATAGTGGCTGGGTGCAAGTTGGCTGGGTGAAGGGTAACTGGGTGCAGGGTGCTGGGTTAAGGGAGGCTGGGTGAAGGGTGGCTCGGTGCTGGGTGAATATTGGCTGGGTGCAAGGTGGCTGGGTGCTGGGTGAAGGTTGGCTGGCTGCAGGGAGGCTGGGTGAAGGGTAACTGGGTGCAGGGTGGCTGGGTGAAGGGTGGCTGGGTGCAGGGTGAATAGTGGCTGGGTGCTGGATGGCTGGGTGAAGGGTGGCTGGGTGCAGGGTGAAGGGTAACTGGGTGCTGGGTGAAGGGTGGCTGGATGGCTGGGTGAAGGGTAACTGGGTGCTGGGTGAAGGGTGGCTGGGTGCAAGGTGGCTGGGTGCTGGGTGAAGGGTGGCTAGCTGCAGGGAGGCTGGGTGAACAGTAACTGGGTGCAGGGTGGCTGAGTGAAGGGTGGCTGGGTGCGGGGTGAATAGTGGTTGGGTGGCTGGGTGAAGGGTGGCTGGGTAAAGGATGGGTGGCTGTGTAAAGGGTGCTGGGTGAAGGGTGGCTGGCTGCAGGGATGCTGGGTGAAGGGTAACTGGGTGCAGGGTGGCTGGGTGAAGGGTGGCTGGGTGCAGGGTGAATAGTGGTTGGGTGCTGGGTGGCTGGGTGAAGGGTGGCTGGGTAAAGGGTGGGTGGCTGTGTAAAGGGTGGGTCACTGGGTAAAGGGTGGGTCACTGTGTAACGCACCACACACATCTGTTTGTGTAGTGACGGCCGTGCTTGACTGGTGCACACCATGACGAGAGTGCAGTTGATGGCGGCTTTCCAGCCCATATGGTCGCCGGGCTGAGGTAGGTCAATGACAGAACAGTGACTGTCCAGCTGATCGAATTTGGTCTGCCCACAATAAAGCACCCTCATTATCTCCCCCCCCCCCCCCCCGAGACACTCATATAGCTGGCGGTCATTGCTTCATTGTGATACGCAAGCCCCTTCACCGCGGCAAGATAACGATCACAAAGGGGAATTGACACATGTACATGCCTTGTGTTTTGTTGTTTCCACGCACCAGAAAAACTGCCGGGAGGGAGTTAGGGTTAGGCGCCACCAGGGGAGTGGTTAGGATTAGGCACCACCCAGGGTACAATTAGGGTTAGGTAACACTGGTGGGGGGTGGTTAGGGTTAGGCACCATCGGGGGGAGGTTAGGGTTAGGCACCACCAGGGGGGTGGATAGGGTTCGGCACCACCAGGAGGGAGTTAGGGTTAGGCGCCACCAGGGGAGTGGTTAGTTTTAGGCATCAACAGGGGAGAGTTCTGTGTGAGAGTCAGGGCTGGTTCAAGTAACAATTGGGCCCTAGGGCAAAATTAGCCTGGGGGCCCCCCAACAGACACCCCCCGACCAAAAAGCATAATTTGAGGCCCTTTGTTGCAGCCAAATTTCCCTCCTGGGCCCCTGAGCTGCTGACCCTCCCCCGAACGCCTCCCAACTTAACAGACTCTGCAGAGTCCCTGGGGAGCAACAATTAAGATGGGGAGGGACACCTTGGGGGCCCCCTACAGGCTCTGAGGTCCTGGGGCAATTGCCCATTTTTCCTATGGTAGCTCTGCCCTGGTGAGAGTAGGGTTGGGTTAAGCTGTATCAACTCCCATCTGTTTTAAGACCATATTTATCGTTAACCAATTTCGTTAACAATGTTTATCGTTATTAAGATTTCATTATCCACCAGCGCCATTTCATTATCCAACCGGGCCCTTTTTTCCTGGCGCATTTTTTTTCATGCACACTTCTGTACAGACATCAGAATCCATGAACTCACCTTGTAGGTTCTGCAGGAACTGTTGGTATTACCCCCAAACCATGTAAAGTGACCCTAGAGCTTACCAAAGGAAAAACAAATGACATACCTATTAGGAGGAAAGACTCTGGACCCCACAGGGCCTTCCCGGTTCTCTTAATGGCACTTTGTTCAAGTCCTGTCCACCCAGTGAAATGACTTGACTTGCAAGTCAAATGCGTCTTGGGCCCTCCTCAAGTAGAGTTTGGAAGTACTTATGTTACCGAGTACTTCAGAGGAAAAGCAGATCTATATTGCAGTGCACATGCCAGGGCCGCTGCTAGCTACAAGTGAGGCACACCCTGCTAGGGGCATCACTTGAGGGGGGAGGGCCTAGCTTTCTTGCTGGTGGTGGCATGCCTGCCCTGTGCTGCCCCAGGGCCCCTAGTAACTTACGATACCCCGTTCCAATGCAGACCCCTCTCACCGCAGCCACTCTCTCTTCCTCTCACTGCCTCCCTGGGTCGCGTCCTGTCTCTATGGTTACCCCAGCATTGCCTCTCATGAGGTCAGAGGTGACGCCACATGTAACCATGGCGACAAGAGGAGAAGAGGGTGTCCAGAGGAGGAGAGCACAGTGAGAGGAGTTGGTGCTGAAATGTGGTTATGTAAGCCAATACCTGCCTAACCCATATTGTGGCACCTGTACATGGCGAGCCTATACTGAGGGCACCACCTATACCTGGCTACCTATACTGTGGCACCTGGCTAATTTATACTGGACTGGCACCTATAGCTCGCTACCTATACTGTGGCACCTGTACCTGGCTAACCTACACTGGGGCACCACCTGTACCTGGCTACCTATACTGGGGCACCTATAGCTCATTACTTATACTGGGGGCACCTGTACCTGGCTAACCTATACTGGGGCACCACCTGTACCTGGCTACCTATACTGGGACATGTATAGCTCGTTACCGACACTGTGCCACCTGTACCTGGCTAACCTATACTGGGTCACCTATAGCTCATTACTTATACTGGGGGCACCTGTACCTGGCTAACCTATACTGGGGGTACCTATGCCTTGCTACCTATACTGGGGGACCTACTGTATACCTGGATACCTATATGGGGGCACCTATAAATGGCTAGGACAGGGGGACAAGAGGCATGGGGGAACAGAGGTGGCTCAGAGGGGGACAAAAGAGGCACGGAAGAACAGAGGGGGAGAAAAGATACACAGGGGGAACAGAGATGAGACGGGGGCATGAGGTGACACAGAAGGGTATAAAGGAGGCATAGGGAGAACAGAGAGGGACAAAAGGCAACAGATTTGAGTTAAGAATGGACATATTGGGCTTGATCCACAAAAGCGTGATAACTGATAGCAAGGCTGTGCTATGCAGTTACCACCCGATGTGATGCTTGCCAAGGTTTGTGTGCGTAAAGGCTTACACCCGCGTGCTAACGAAGGTTTGCATGCGATCACACGTGTGATTGCGCACAAACCTTCATTTAGCACGCGGCATGCAGAGGCATAACTAGAAATCACTGGGCCCCCCTGCGAAAATTTGGATGGGCCTCCCCCCCCCTCATAGGTACCAAATAAATGTAATGGGGCAGCGTTTCACTATAAAAAAATTGTAATGGGGCAGCGTTTCACTATAAAATATTTGTAATGGGGCAGCGTTTCACCATAAAATAATCGCTTTGCACCAGAAATTAATCGTAAAGTGGGCAGCATTTCACCAGAAATTAATCGTAAAGTGGGCAGCATTTCACCATAAAATAATCGCAAAGTGGACAGCATTTCACCATAAACTAATCGTAAAGTGGGCAGCATCTCACCAAAAAATAATAGTAAAGTGGGCAGCATTTCACCATAAAATAATTGCAAAGTTGGCAGCATTTCACCATAAAATAATCGTAAAGTGGGCAGCATTTTACCATAAAATAATCGTAAAGTGGGCAGCATTTCCCCATAAAATAATCGTAAAGTGGGCAGCAGTCACCAGAAAATTGTACAGTGGGCAGCAGTCATCAGAAAATCGCAATGTGGGCAGCATTCACTAGAACATCGTACAGTGAGCAGCAGTCACCAGAAAATCGCAATGAGGGCTGTGTTCACCAGAAAATCGTACAGTGGGCAGCGTTCACCAGAAAATCGTACAGTGGGCAGCGTTCACCAGAAAATCGTACAGTGGGCAGCAGGCACCAGAAAATCGTACAGTGAGCAGCAGTCACCAGAAAATCGCAATGTGGGCTGCGTTTACCAGAAAATCGTACAGTGGGCAGCAGTCACCAGAAAAATCGCAATGTGGGCAGCAGTCACCAGAAAATCGTACAGTGGGCAGCAGTCAACAGAAAATCGCAATGTGGGCTGCGTTTACCAGAAAATCGTACAGTGGGCAGCAGTCACTAGAAAATCGTTATGTGGGCAGCAGTCACCAGAAAATCGTACAGTGGGCAGCAGTCACCAGAAAAATCGCAATGTGGGCAGCAGTCACCAGAAAATCGTACAGTGGGCAGCAGTCACCAGAAAATCGTACAGTGGGCAGCAGTCAACAGAAAATCGTACAGTGGGCAGTAGTCAACAGAAAATCGCAATGTGGGCAGCGTTCACCAGAAAATCGTACAGTGGGCAGCAGTCACCAGAATTAGACGCTCTATTAGACGCTGCGACCAGTTCCACACCTGGCTGGGGGGTCCTAGAATCGGGCGGGCGGCAGCGCCCCCCCCCCCCCCCCCCCCCCCGCGCATGGCTGACCATAGTCAAGCCCATAGTCCCTATCTAATTTGTTAACCAGGGACTACTTGCCTTTCAGTAGTATTTGGTCCACCCACATCATGTCATGGCCACGTCCACTTTTTGCTGCTTTCTTTGGTGGCAACACCCATTTTTCACCGATTCTCTTCGGGAGGGGGGATCAAGTTAAGATACAGTCGGAGAATGAGAAGCACTCTGCGATAGCCCAGATTTCAGAAAATACTTTCGTAATTTCTACATCCTCTAATAACTGTTGTCCCACAATGAAGTCCACCTCCCAACCACCTCCCAAGATTGGCCAAGCGTTTTTTAACGCTGGCTCCATGGACGAGTGTAGGAGTGTCCCCTCCATGTGCAGCAGACCCCCCTTCCTTTTCTGCGTGTGTAGAAGTCCCCCTTATGTAGAAGCAGGGGCATTGCTAGCCCTAAAGCTCAGTGGCATGTGCCCCGGATCTATTCTGGGGTGCCCTGGATCTCCCCCAGGCCGAGTCAGCTGTGGTGCCTCAATGGTGGGCATGCTGGGAGCTGTGGTTCTTCTGTGGAGGCATGCTGGGAGTTGTGGTGCCTCAATGAGAAGCAGGTTATCCCGCCTAGCTGAAAACCAGACCAGCCAGCACAAAAGCCAGGTAACTCTGCCTAGTTATGCTTAAAGGACACATACAAGCTTAATAAAAACAAAAAAATCCACTTACCTGGGGCTTCAAGTTCATACAGCCCCTGCCTGCCGATCGGTGCCCACGCCGCAGCTTCGCTTCACGCTGGTGGTCCCCTTGGCGCAGGATTCCTACTGCACCTGCGTGAGCGGCTCTCAGAGTCGCGCTGACGTCATTTGGACTGTACAGCACAGGCGCAGAACTACTGCGCCTGCACTGTATAGTCCAGATGACGTCAGCAAGCCAGTGAACCGCACGCTGGAGCGCAGAGAGAGCCGACGCGGAAGCCGACCTGGCGAGGTCGGCTTCGCCACCAGAGGGGACCGGGAGCCACTGGAGCTGCGGCGAGGGCACAGGACGGATGCCAGGGGCTGGAAAAAGCTCCAGGTAAGTGGATTTTTTTATTTTTATTTTGTTTGGACCACTCCTTTAAGTGACTGCCTATGTATGTGATATGCTGCATTTTTTGTTGTTGTTGTATTGATGGAGAAGGTGCTTCATTCAACATTTTGCGGGGCAGGTCTACTTAGACCGCTATTAAATGCATGTAAATGTGGCTCCGCCCATAACTACACACACATTTTGGTGCGTAGCCACACCCACATCCCGGCTGGAGTGCCCAGGATTTCTTAGGAGCCTAGCCACGCCCCTGGTGATAGCGATTTGCAGTGTGAACGGAGGGCTCTCTATCACCAGCTGAATTCAGTTGTAATTATGCAAACATTTGCGATTTTGCGATCACACAAGTAACCTGATTTTAATGGTAATCCTGGAAGTTCTTTTCCACCCGTGCGATTTTAACCTAGCGATATTTAAAAGCTCTGCTTGCTGCATTTTTCATGTGATTGCGTCTGTGTTGTTTTAATAGGGAATCACCTGAAACCGCAATGACTGTGACGTTTAATGTAATTTTAGTATGTGAGTCCCAGATGAGGGGGAATTTGGCCCGGTTCACATTGCGTTTTTGAGCCAAACTGATCCGGTAAGCAGATCCGGTCTCCGCTTCACCGGATCCGCATGCTGGGGCGCCTCTAGGCATAGGCAGTACAGGGCATTGCCTGGAGTGCCATTGGTCCTAGGGGGCGCCATGTTGCAAAATGAAGCCCCACCCCCAAATTAAGACACACCCCCGTGGCTGTTCTATTACTTGCTTCTGCTGAATCTACTTAGCGTAAGTTGCAGGCAGCTGACACCTCTGTGCCTTGTGCATCCTTCTTTCATCCTTTGTGCCATCTCTGCCTCCTTCTGTGCCCTTTGTGCCTCCTTATGTCCCCTTTGCCTTTATTTGTCCCCTTGTGCTACCTCTGCCCCCCTGTTCCTCCTTTAGTCCCACTCTGCCTCCTTCTGTCCTCCTGTGCCTCCTTCTGTGTCCCTTTGTGCCTCCTTCTATTTCCCTTTGTGCCTCCTTCTGTCTCCATGTGCCTCTTCAGTCCCCATGTGCCACCTCTGTCCCCTGCATCTTCCTCTGTCCCCTTGTGCCTCCTTTTGTCCCCATGTGCCTCCTTTAGTCCCCCTGTGACTCCTTTAGTCCCCCTGTGACTCCTTCTGTCCCCCTTTGTGCCTCCTTCTGACCCATTGTAGAGGGTGCCAGGCCGACCAGGCATGAGTGCTGTGCAGGGAGGACCGTGGTCCCCCCCCCCCGCCAGATGTTGCGTCCCCAGGTGGTGAACAGGCTTGCGGCGTCAAATAGACTCCGCATCAGTTCACTGGCCCACAGCCCGTAAGCTCACTTCTGCAACCTTACATTACGTGTATTTTCTGGTGAAACACTGCCCGCATTGCGAATTTTCTGATGAAACGCTGCCGCATTATGATTATTTTCATGGAAGGGCGCCATGGGGGTGGGGGGGGGCGCCACAGATTTTCTCGCCTGGAGTGACAACATGGCTAGAGGCGCCCCTGTCCGCATGGCTCTGTGCACACTTCAAAATGAAAAGTGAAAACGGATCGGTATGCAGCAAATACATACCTAATGCTCTGTAGCAGCCGGCGGAAGAGGCTTCCTCTTCTTCCACGCCATGTGACTGCACAGCACGTCATGTGACTAGTCACATGACGCGGAAGAAGACGGAAGCCTCTACCGCCGGCTGCTACAGAGCATTAGGTATGTATTTTACCCGCCCTCAACCACCCGCCTGGCTGCTGCACCCTCCCTCACCTTCCCGTCGCTAAGGTTCGCGTCCCCCATCCCCTGTGGAACGGTCCGTTTCTTCACTAGTGTGAAGAAACGCTCCGTTTTCCATTGCCCCAATGCTGCAGCATTTTTTGTCCGGATCCGTTCCGCTGGGCAGAACGGTCCGGAAAATTAGGGCCTGCAGCAAATTTTAGGTCTGGGGACCGGAACGCATGGAACGTATCCATACCAACGAACGCATTCACATCCGTTCCGTTTGTACAGTATACGTTCCTGTTCCGATCTGCAAAAAAAAGGCTAATGTGAACCGGGCCTTAGACAGGCTAAACTCTCTAAATACACACAGGTTGCATTTCTGTCCTAACTAACAAAGACCACGCCAAATATCACTACCTAAAATGTGATAGCATCTAGGGAGAAAGAGACTCACAAATAAGTCTTTAATGCTGGAACATGACTTTTTTACAGCCAATAATTCCAATAATATTCAATAATGGTAGTGTGTGGAGCGCAGTACAGGCTACTTTCACTTGTAGTGCAGATCAGAGTGGGCCTATTCACTGCAAAACTAAGGAGAGTGGAGAGGAGAGTGCTAAGTCCCGCCCACGAAGGTATCGGAGCCACTTGCATTACAAATGCGAGTGACTTATCATGATTGGCTGCATTTTTAAGAGAGGCTTTAGGATTGGCTCAAGTGTGAGCAGAAAGTTTTGCAGGACACGTGCTGCAAGTCCCGCCCGCAGAGGTATCAGAGCCGCTCACAGGAAGCGAGTGGCTGCCTCTATTCAGTGATGGCTGCAATTTTTAAGGAGCCCTGGAAACTGTACCAGCAATTTTTCCAGCCTGGCTATGCAGCCCTAAGGTATGCTTAACCTTGTAGTCCACCACCAGCATAGTGGCAGGGTTGTACAGATGAGGGTCAGCACTGGCAGCAGGGGCATAACAATAGACCCTGCAAGGGATGCCTCCGCAGGGGGGCCCAGAAGCCACAGGGGGCCCGTGGGGGGTAAAGTTTGAGACACTGACAGCTAAGGGCATGGAGAGATAAAACGTATTCTGCTCTTGCACCATTGTTATATTGACTGCATGTGTCCACAACACAGATAAGGACTCATACACACTTTGGAATTTGTACACTGTCCCTGCTCCCTAAGGTTCGTAAAAAACATCTGTCTCTCACTGCAGCAAAGTTCTGATGACTTCATGTACCACCTTACAAACAAAGGAGGCACATTTTGAAAAAAAGTTGTAGACTTTCCCTTTTCAGCAATCACTCCGAAAGGATTACTAGATTCTTATCACACACAGTCTAATGACCTTATGGCCTCTGATTACTTTTACAACACAATGGAGACAGTGGAGATTGATGTCTTAAGGCCCATACACACGTTCGTGGAAATCCGACGTGTGTATGGGCCTTCACTGTTGCTGCTTCATTGAGAGCTTGTTGTCTCAATGAAGTCCAAGATCCCGTAATGACAGTATCAATCAGTGACATTCTGAATGTTTTGCCAAAGTTACAGTGAATACTATGGGCCTGATTCACAAAGCGGTGCAAAGTGTTTGCATGCCTGTGAAAAGCCCTTTATCACGCCTAAACTCAGTTTAGGCATGATAAAATGAAACTCGTGCGGTGCACGGTGCAGTGCGCGCGATGCGCCCATTAAACCCTATGGGCGCTGCGAGCGGAGTTGCGCGAGTTGCGCGCGATAAAGAGCACAAAACGGTGCTAACTCAGCAGTGCAAAGGTTATCGCGCCTAAAGTCTTTTAGGCGTGATAACTGAGTTATCACCGCTTTGTGAATCAGGCCCTATATCTTACGTTCAGCATGTCATTGTTGTTCCTCCATATAGCATGCGCTCTCATGTAGTAAAATAATAAGGCTGTGTGTGTGTATGTACTGGGAGCAGAGCTGCAACGAGGGACTTGTCGGCTGCAAGGGGCTGGAGGAAGCCCCGGGTAAGTAGATCTGGGGGTAGCATAGATTGCCTGATGTTTCCTTTAAGTCTAAGTGTTTTTATCTGCATGGGGAAAACACATTGGTCCTCAGTTTTCCTGTGCAGAAAGCGAGGGGGGTGGGGGTGGAGGGGGCCCCATCCAAAGTTTCATGGGGGGGGGCATCCAAAGTTCTGCAGGGGGGCCCAGTGATGTCTAGTTACGCCCCTGACTGGCAGTCACCATATCATACCTTTTCATTTGGAAAGCGGGAGAAAGCGGGACACTTAGGCCACTTTGAGGAGGCAAAAAAAGGATCGAGGCGCCAGCCGGCGGCTGTGGTGTGTGGGATGCGGGTCTGGGATAAGATTGTCCCTCCCTCCGAATGTGCCCCCGATTGTCCCTCTGTTTGCAGAGTTTAAGAGCGCAGTGGAGAGGGCAGTCTTAGCATTCATTCTCGCGTACCGGGCATCTTGCTTCAATCTACTTCCTGTGACGTCACAGGAAGCGGAGAGGACCAGATGTTCGGTACGCGAAAATGAATGGTAAGGCTGCCCACTCCGCTGCGCTCTTAAACTCTGCAAACAGGGGGACACTGGGGGGCACATTCGGAGGGAGGGACAATCTTATCCCAGACCCGCATCCCACACACCACAGCCGCCGGCTGGCGCCTCGATCTTTTTTTTGCACATCTGACACCCCAGTCACCCGGGACACTGGGGGGGGGTCATAACGGGATCGCGGGAGAGCCCCCCCCCCCCCAAATGTATGCCATATTCCTGTAATGACAGGTGTACATGAAGTCAGCCGGCCTGTCACACACTCATTCACTCTCTGTTGTCACGCTGATTGCAGCTGCCGCCTCCACATCATCAACAGCAATGGAAACAAAACCTCAAAAACAAAAACAAATCATACTTAGAGAGCCACAATCAGCGCTGCCCTTGTCAGGGTAATTACCCAGAATTCCAGGGGAAATTATAATGCAACGCACGCGGGAATGCCGAGCGACCCGAACAGCAAGAGAGTGCCAATTAAGAAATTACACATCGTTATGTGAGATTAGAAGATTAACCAGACCGGGATCAGGTGGATCTAAGGAGCCTCTTCAGTCCTGATGGGCTTCAATGCTGCATATTCCACCCAAACTGCAGCAGATCTATAAATCCTGTCTCTAAAGGAAATACAAAGTGAAAATAAACTGATGAAATAGACAATTGTATCTGTCCTCCTCCTCTTAAAAAATGACCCTTTTATTAGATATCCCACAGTTTTATTTTATTTTCAAATCTACTTTTTAACTTTTTACTGTTACAGTACATTGTCTCTGCTCAATGACACATTCACTGAACTATTCCAGAGCTAAAATCTATGAACTGTTGACTCTTTTTATTGCTTTTTTTATTGCAAGGAAAATGTTTCATGGCTGTAGGGTTACCGTTACAGACCAACTCAGTCCTGACCAGGATAGAAACAGATACATGAATAATTATGGGCAGCACTGTACATCTTGGGGTTTTTTTTGCCACCAATTAGGCTTTCTTTGGGTAGTGCATTTTGCTAAGAACTATTTTATTCTAAATTCATGTTAAGAGGAATAAAAAGAAAATTATTATTTCTCAGTTTTTGGCCATTATAGCTTTAAAATAAAAAGTATTACTATGCATAAAACCCATATACTTTATTTCCCCCCTTGTCCCGGTTATTACAACGTTTAAAATATGTCCCTAGTACAATGTATGGTGCCAATATCTTTTGGGGAAATAAAAGTGTAATTGTTCCGTTTTGCATCCGTTACTAATTACAAGCCCTCACTTGCAAATATAATAGTAATATACCCCCAAAATTCAGCCCATATAGTAACTATTTATGTATTTTTAAATGTCATTTTCTTTTAATGTACATATATATATAGTATACAAATGTTTTATTTAACAACTATTGGAGAGTGGGGAAGGTAAGGGGGTAATTTTAATGGAAGATGTACTTTATTTAGAAAATGTATGTACATGTACTTTTCCTATTTGGCCACTAGATGTCCCCCACTTACTCTTTCTAAGCGTACCGTTAGTACGCTAGCAGGAAGTAATGCATGTATGTGTTGCTTTCTGCTTATCAATGACCATGGCATCTCATTCACTGATCTGACGAGCAGCGATGAGAACATACTTACTAGCGGAAGTAAGGGAAATATCGTCCTGCACTGTCTGAGCACAGCAATATTATCACGATTTCGGGCATCTAGCCAGGGCCGGCCCGCTCATGAGGCGGGGTGAAACTTTTGCCTCAGGCGGCAAATTTCCAGGGGCGGCATCCGCCCGTCCGTGCGGGGAGCCGGCCGCCGAGCTGGAGGGGTAGCTGGCAGGACGGGGGTATTGGGCCTGGCGGCGGGGAGGGGGGGTCGGACCCCCCCCCTCCCTCGCCTGGGTCCCCCGTCCTCCGCTCCCCTCCAGCCTTACATAGAAGCAGCCGCTATTTGGAAGAGGAACGGGCGGGGAGGACTCACCTCTTCCTTGATCCAGCGTGCGCTCCACTGACGTCACTTCCTGCAACGCTGCAGGAAGTGATGTCAGTGGAGCGCACGCTGGGAAGAGGTGAGTCCTCCCCGCCCGTGCGTCTTACAAATAGCGGCTGCTTCTTCTATGTAAGGCTGGAGGGGAGCGCAGTTCGGGGGACCCAGGCGAGGGAGGGGGGGTACGACCCCCTCCCCGCAGCTAGGCCCAATACCCCCGTCCTGCCAGCTACCCCTCCAGCTCGGCGGCCCCCCAGAGCGCCCCCTCAGGCGGCAAAAAGTCTAGGGCTGGCCCTGCATCTAGCCCTAGAAGAGATACATCATTAGTTAAATCACTGAAGGAGAGATAAATTGTGAGCTGATAAGTAAGGTGAGATAATAACAGAAAAGCTTTGTGAATCAGCGCTCTGCCTCCTCTGCATACTGTGAGTTACGGATAGAGTTGAGCAGAAATTTTCGAAATTTCGCATTACTATAATTACGCATGCGAAATTTGCTATTACGGCGCAAAATTATGGCAGCGTAATTGCCATTAAAATCGTAATTGATAATACCGTAAGCGTAATTTTCAACGCGTAATTTCACGTTTCGTTCATAACGTAATTTCACGTACAACTATACCGTAATTTCACGGTAAACCATAACGTAATTTCGCATCTCTTCGTAATTTCGCGCATTTCGTAATTACTTGTTAGCTATAAAAGAAATACATTTTAATTTTGAAAATGAAAGTAATTTCGTTTATAATAGTAATTACTAGACACAGGAAAGTGTCTGGGTATTGGAGATTGTCCAATCATATTACAGGCTTCTTTTGAGATACATCCTAAATAACCAATTGTAGTTTGACCCACCCTCCTAGTATATAATCTGTGTTTGATTCATTACCTTAATCAGCATTTCTTTCATGCCTGGAGGGATTCTGGGAGGCATCTCTCAGTCACTTCTCGGCACTTCTGTCAGTCTCCTGTCCTCGCTGGTGCTGTAGCACGTGCAGGCAGCCTCTTCCCCTATGAGATTGCTCAACTTCCTGTTGTTTTTGTTCGCATTAGCCAATCAGAAGCGAATCAGCGGTAGTCAGACGAACGCTAACAAATTTTCGCATATGAACGCTTTTTCGCGTTAAATAATGTAAAAACTAAGCATGCGCAGTTCAAGGGTGTATTGACAAGAATGTTTCTACGCATAGTGCAAGCTTTTTCGCAATAATTACACTGTGATCAATGAGAGTAATATGAACTATCGCGAAATTACGTTACGTAACTACGCTTACAAACGTTTGCATGCAAGGCAAACGTAATTTCGCGATACCCACCATAACGCGAAAACTATGCGAAAATTAACGCTTACAGTAATATGAACTATCGCGAAATTACGTTATGTAACCACGCTTACAAACGGTTGCATGCAAGGCAAACGTAATTTCGCGATACCCACTGTAATGCGAAAGCTACGCGAAAATTACACTTACGCGGAATTTCGCGAAATCCTTCTTCATTATGTACTTACGGCCATAATCGTACTTACACTAATAACGCAAAATTTCGCGAAATCGTAACTAAGTCATTACTCTCACCTCTAGTTACGGATCTCATCTGCACAACTTATTGGGTTGAATGTTTTATTTTTCTCCATTCTGAGGCCTGGAACCCACTACAAATCGCTAGCACAATCGCTCGCATTTTAAACAAGCATTTTGTAAGCGATTTCATGAGCGTTTTCTGGCGACTGTGGTAGGGATTTTAAAAAGTTTAAGCTTTTTGCCAGCGATTGTGTAGAGATTTGCGATTAGCGGTTTAAATTCTGATTGGTCCTTTCTAATTATAATAATATTTTTTACAGTGTGCAGTAATTTAAAATCGCACACAAAGCGCTATGTGTAGCCATTCATAAGCGATTTGCCAGCGATTTTGCTAATCAACAATCTTGTTTCATTTATTTACATCGGCAGAGCGTTCAGGGAAATCGCTAGCAATTTAAAGCATTCTCTAAACACCCAAAACACGCTCTAGTGAGTTCCAGCCCTAATAAAGCTTGTACAAAAAACAAAAAAAAATCAGACATTTTAGCCCCCATCTGGCTTAAAGCTTCTGTACAGATTCACAAATCCTAAACCAGACAGATTCCCCAAATGCCTCCAGTGTCACAACAGATGTTTCAACCAAGATATACCGATCTGCCAAAATCAGGTCCGGAGCAGAGACGGTCAATGCAATCGTTACACAGCTGGGAATTGGGCCAATCAAAGTCTGGAGGAGGCATATCTGGCCCAACTCCAAGCCCGATACAAGTTCAGGCAAGTCGAAGTTATTCACATCTTAATAGCTAATTAGCCTTCTCTTCCTTAATAAGTCTTGGCGGGATCCACTTTCACGCATTTGCATAATCCTGCATCATCTCTGAAATATTTGCATTTCACTGGCCCCCTCTATTCATAAACATGATATATATTTTTGTACAACAGGAGAGGGCACGTCATCGTCGTGGAAGAGTCTAGTACTGAACAATCTGTGCACAGGCTGTCCTTTAAGCCAATGTCCTCCTTTGCTGCATTTGATTTAAATGCAAGTTGTGTAATCTGCCCGTGTGTGGGCTCTGCACGTCTCTGCAGCTGATCAACACGGGTGCAGCCTGTATATGAAACGCTGCCATTTTCTCCTGTTGTACAAAAATGTACGTCTACTTGTGGCTAGTTGCATCCATGTGCATCAGTTTGCATTCAATGTATTTAGATTAGGGCTTAGTGCATAGTTTTGCATCTGATTTGTATTCAAGGTGTGTAATTTCAGTCCCTAGGGGGCAACCCCTCTGTTGGCTTCATTTCAATTGCAGCCTGATTGATAGCTGCCAATCCTTTCTCTGTTCTTCTGATAGATATTTTGTTGAAGGCCCCTCCAGATCATCATTGCAGAGTTGGCGGTCCTGTGTCGAGCGACATGTCCTCCTTATCCCCCTCTTCACTGTAGCTCCTTGTACCCCGTGATGTCTGTCACGTGACATCATGCTTCCTGACAGTTGGAGCGAGGATAAAGGGACACTAAGACCAACCTCTGCAACACCTTTAGTCACACCCCAATTTTACACATGACAGACTCCCATAAAGTTCCCTGGTGGTCTTAGTGCTCCCCCCCCCCCCTTCCATTCTGTACTCCCCCTCCTCAGTCTGTTATGAGTTTCAGCTGCAGAGGTAACAATGCTTCTTTAACCTCCTCTGCCGGAGTCCAGTGATGGGCGTCCATTCTCTCCACTCACCTTGTATTCTAGTGCATGCAATCACGTGGCGCAGAGGAAGATGCCGGGCACTAGAGCGAGAGGTCAGCCGAGAGGATGGACATACATTGCTGAACTCCAGCAGAGGAGGTGTGAGAAGCACAGCTACCACTACGCCCGGTACTTTGCATAATAGACTCGGAACCAAACTTCCCAATCTGGGACAGTCCCGAGCAAATCAGGATGGATGGGAGGTATGCGACATGACATAAACGCCACGAGGAGATAGATGTATGGCGGCTGCCAAGCGCGTACCTACATTGGGCTGGGAGCTAATGGGAGTTATACATTACCTGCAGGTGCAGGGGTGGTCAGACGACCCCCTGGAGGAAGAATAAACACAACGGAAGCCCCGAGGGTGCAGTAAAAGTCACAACAGGAATAGGAAAGCACAAGAACAAAATGTGTACCCACAAAGGAAGGCTGCAGAAGGGCAACTACTAACCGCTGGACGCAGGTGGAGGCACATAACCCAACTTCACTCGGGTGTCCAGGCCAGCTGGGTGCGGTCTCACTCTTGATAGTAAAGACAACCAGATGGGCTTAGAGGGGGCTTAGCTCAGGGCCGGGCCTAGACTTTTTGCTGCCTGAGTCAAACTTGTGAGGATCCCCCCTGCCCCCCACCCCCCGAATTGGAATGATTGCACCAGGGGCGTAACTAGGCCCCACCGGGCCCCCCTGCAGAATTTCAGAGCCGTAACCCCCCCTCCCTGGGGCCCGCTTGTGGCTGTTTTGTGGGGGCTGGAGGGGTGGCAGCATGAGGGGACAGCCTTGGCCACAGGCGGCGGGGAGAGGGGAAGTTCCCCCCCTCTCCCTCACCAGTGCATATTAAAAGTCATTAATCATAAGATTGTGTCTTCATTTGATGTTTTTGCTTTTACCATGCGGCTTCAGTCCTATGTCATGGCCCACCTCCCAGCTGCATACAATTTGCATTAACTCTGCATGCAAGCTTCCCATTGGCCGTCTCTAGTAGACTTCTAATTGGTTTATATTAGGGTTAAAGTGTCTGAAAGGGGATTTAGCAATGGGGTGGTAAGTTCAGCCAAGTCCATACACACCCTATGGGGGGATTGTTTAGACCAAAGGTGAGAGATGATGAAACCACAGTTGAAATCAGCATTGAATGTGTAACATTCCAGGCAACTATCCAAGACTAGAAGCAGATGACAAAATCCACAGCTGTGCATCTCCATATTACATCCCACTGGCCTCTGAGCCTCTATGGTGTTATCAGAACAAATACGTTATCTCTTTCTATAGGAAGGTAGCTGTATGCTGTTTAACATCCTCCCTCTCTGTACCATAGTTAGTTTATATGGGATATAGGCTGGCGGTGGAACAGTGAGGGAGTATATAAACTGGCAGTGGTACAGGGAGGGAGTATATAGACTGGCAGTGGTACAGTGAAGAAGTATATAAACTGGCAGTGCTACAGTGAGGGAGTATATAAACTGGCAGTGGTACAGTGAGGGAGTATATAAACTGGCGGTGGTACAGTGAGGGAGTATATAAACTGGCAGTGGGGCAGTGAGGGAGTATATAAACTGGCAGTGGTACAGTGAGGGAGTATATAAACTGGCAGTGGTACAGTGAAGGAGTATATAAACTGGCGGTGGTGCAGTGAAGAAGTATATAAACTGGCAGTGGTACAGTGAAGAAGTATATAAACTGGCAGTGGTACAGTGAAGAAGTATATAAACTGGCAGTGGTACAGTGAAGAAGTATATAAACTGGCAGTGCTACAGTGAGGGAGTATATAAACTGGCGGTAGTACAGTGAGGGAGTATATAAACTGGCGGTGGTACAGTGAGGGAGTATATAAACTGGCAGTGGTACAGTGAGGGAGTATATAAACTGGCAGTGGTACAGTGAAGGAGTATATAAACTGGCGGTGGTACAGTGAGGGAGTATATAAACTGGCAGTGGTACAGTGAGGGAGTATATAAACTGGCAGTGGTACAGTGAAGGAGTATATAGACTAACAGTGGTGCAGTGAGGGAGTATATAAACTGGCGGTGGTACAGTGAGGGAGTATATAAACTGGCAGTGGTACAGGGAGGGAGTATATAAACTGGCGGTGGTACAGTGAGGGAGTATATAAACTGGCAGTGGTACAGGGAGGGAGTATATAGACTGGCAGTGGTACAGTGAAGAAGTATATAAACTGGCAGTGCTACAGTGAGGGAGTATATAAACTGGCAGTGGTACAGTGAGGGAGTATATAAACTGGCGGTGGTACAGTGAGGGAGTATATAAACTGGCAGTGGGGCAGTGAGGGAGTATATAAACTGGCAGTGGTACAGTGAGGGAGTATATAAACTGGCAGTGGTACAGTGAAGGAGTATATAAACTGGCGGTGGTGCAGTGAAGAAGTATATAAACTGGCAGTGGTACAGTGAAGAAGTATATAAACTGGCAGTGGTACAGTGAAGAAGTATATAAACTGGCAGTGGTACAGTGAAGAAGTATATAAACTGGCAGTGCTACAGTGAGGGAGTATATAAACTGGCGGTGGTACAGGGAGGGAGTATATAGACTGGCAGTGGTACAGTGAAGAAGTATATAAACTGGCAGTGCTACAGTGAGGGAGTATATAAACTGGCAGTGGTACAGTGAGGGAGTATATAAACTGGCGGTGGTACAGTGAGGGAGTATATAAACTGGCAGTGGGGCAGTGAGGGAGTATATAAACTGGCAGTGGTACAGTGAGGGAGTATATAAACTGGCAGTGGTACAGTGAAGGAGTATATAAACTGGCGGTGGTGCAGTGAAGAAGTATATAAACTGGCAGTGGTACAGTGAAGAAGTATATAAACTGGCAGTGGTACAGTGAAGAAGTATATAAACTGGCAGTGGTACAGTGAAGAAGTATATAAACTGGCAGTGCTACAGTGAGGGAGTATATAAACTGGCGGTAGTACAGTGAGGGAGTATATAAACTGGCGGTGGTACAGTGAGGGAGTATATAAACTGGCAGTGGTACAGTGAGGGAGTATATAAACTGGCAGTGGTACAGTGAAGGAGTATATAAACTGGCGGTGGTACAGTGAGGGAGTATATAAACTGGCAGTGGTACAGTGAGGGAGTATATAAACTGGCAGTGGTACAGTGAAGGAGTATATAGACTAACAGTGGTGCAGTGAGGGAGTATATAAACTGGCGGTGGTACAGTGAGGGAGTATATAAACTGGCAGTGGTACAGGGAGGGAGTATATAAACTGGCGGTGGTACAGTGAGGGAGTATATAAACTGGCAGTGGTACAGTGAGGGAGTATATAAACTGGCGGTGGTACAGTGAGGGAGTATATAAACTGGCAGTGGTGCAGTGAGGGAGTATATAAACTGGCAGTGGTACAGTGAGGAAGTATATAAACTGGCAGTGGTACAGTGAGGAAGTATATAAACTGGCAGTGGTACAGTGAGGGAGTATATAAACTGGCAGTGGTACAGTAAGGGAGTATAGAAACTGGCGGTGGTACAGTGAGGGAGTATATAAACTGGCGGTGGTACAGTGAGGGAGTATATAAACTGGCAGTGGTACAGTGAGGAAGTATATAAACTGGCAGTGGTACAGTGAGGAAGTATATAAACTGGCAGTGGTACAGTGAGGAAGTATATAAACTGGCAGTGGTACAGTGAGGAAGTATATAAACTGGCAGTGGTACAGTGAGGGAGTATATAAACTGGCAGTGGTACAGTAAGGGAGTATAGAAACTGGCGGTGGTACAGTGAGGGAGTATATAAACTGGCGGTGGTACAGTGAGGGAGTATATAAACTGGCAGTGGTACAGTGAGGAAGTATATAAACTGGCAGTGGTACAGTGAGGAAGTATATAAACTGGCAGTGGTACAGTAAGGAAGTATATAAACTGGCGGTGGTACAGTGAGGGAGTATATAAACTGGCAGTGGTACAGTGAGGGAGTATATAAACTGGCAGTGGTACAGTGAGGGAGTATATAAACTGGCGGTGGTACAGTGAGGGAGTATATAAACTGGCAGTGGTACAGTGAGGGAGTATATAAACTGGCGGTGGTACAGTGAAGGAGTATATAAACTGGCGGTGGTACAGTGAAGGAGTAAATAAACTGGCAGTGGTACAGTGAGGGAGTATTCAGACTGGCAGTGATGCAGTGAGGGAGTAAATAGACTGGCAGTGGTACAGTGAGGGAGTATATAAACTGGCAGTGGTACAGTGAGGGAGTAAATAGACTGGCAGTGGTACAGTGAGGTAGTATATAAACTGGCGATGGTACAGTGAGGGAGTATATAAACTGGCAGTGGTACAGTGAGGGAGTATATAAACTGGCGGTGGTACAGTGGGGGAGTATATAAACTGGCGATGGTATAGTGAAGAAGTATATAAACTGGCAGTGGTACAGTGAGGGAGTATATAAACTGGCGGTGGTACAGTGAGGGAGTATATAAACTGGCAGTGGTATAGTGAAGAAGTATATAAACTGGCAGTGGTAGAGTGAGGGAGCCAGTTTATATACTCCCTCACTGTACCACTGCCAGTCTATATACTCCCTCACTGCATCACTGCCAGTTTATATACTCCCTCACTGTACCACCGCCAGTTTATATACTCCCTCACTGTACCACCGCCAGTTTATATACTCCCTCACTGTACCACTGCCAGTTTATATACTCCCTCACTGCACCACTGCCAGTCTATATACTCCCTCACTGTACCACCGCCAGTTTATATACTCCCTCACTGTACCACTGCCAGTCTATATACTCCCTCACTGTACCACTGCCAGTCTATATACTCCCTCACTGTACCACTGCCAGTCTATATACTCCCTCACTGTACCACTGGGAGTTTATATACTCCCTCACTGTACCACCGGCAGTTTATATACTCCCTCACTGTACCACCGCCAGTTTATATACTCCCTCACTGTACCAGTGCCAGTCTATATACTCCTTCACTGTACCACTGCCAGTTTATATACTCCCTCACTGTACCACTGCCAGTTTATATACTCCCTCACTGTACCACTGCCAGTTTATATACTCCCTCACTGTACCAATGCCAGTCTATATACTCCCTCCTTGTACCACCACCAGTTTATATACTCCCTCACTGTACCACCGCCAGTTTATATACTCCCTCCCTGTACCACTGCCAGTTTATATACTCCCTCCCTGTACCACTGCCAGTTTATATACTCCCTCCCTGTACCACTGCCAGTCTATATACTCCCTCCCTGTACCACTGCCAGTTTATATACTCCCTCCCTGTACCACTGCCAGTTTATATACTCCTTCACTGTACCACTGCCAGTTTATATACTCCCTTTACTGCATCACTGCCAGTTTATATACTCCCTCACTGTACCACTGCCAGTTTATATATTCCCTCACTGCACCACTGCCAGTTTATATACTCCCTCACTGCATCACTGCCAGTTTATATACTCCCTCACTGTACCACCGCCAGTTTATATACTCCCTTACTGCACCACCGCCAGTTTATATACTCCCTCACTGTACCACCGCCAGTTTATATACTCCCTCACTGCATCACTGCCAGTCAAAATACTCCCTCACTGTACCACCGCCAGTTTATATACTCCCTCACTGTACCACTGCCAGTTTATATACTCCCTCACTGCACCACCGCCAGTTTATATACTCCCTCACTGCACCACCGCCAGTATATATACTCCCTCACTGTACCACTGCCAGTTTATATACTCCCTCACTGTACCACTGCCAGTCTATATACTCCCTAACTGCACCACCGCCTTTTTATATATTCCCTCACTGCACCACTGTTAGTTTATATACTCCCTCCCTGTACCACTGTTAGTTTATATACTCCCTCCCTGTACCACTGTTAGTTTATATACTCCCTCACTGTACCACTGCCAGTTTATATACTCCCTCACTGTACCACTGCCAGTCTATATACTCCCTAACTGCACCACCGCCAGTTTATATACTCCCTCACTGCACCACTGTTAGTTTATATACTCCCTCCCTGTACCACTGCCAGTTTATATACTCCCTCACTGTACCACCGCCAGTTTATATACTTCCTCACTGTACCACTGCCAGTTTATATACTCCCTCACTGCACCACTGCCAGTTTATATACTCCCTCACTGTACCACTGCCAGTTTATATACTCCCTCACTGCACCACCGCCAGTTTATATACTCCCTCACTGCACCACCGCCAGTATATATACTCCCTCACTGTACCACTGCCAGTTTATATACTCCCTCACTGTACCACTGCCAGTTTATATACTCCCTCCCTGTACCACTGTTAGTTTATATACTCCCTCACTGCACCACTGTCAGTTTATATACTCCCTCACTGCACCACTGTTAGTTTATATACTCCCTCCCTGTACCACTGCCAGTTTATATACTCCCTCACTGTACCACCGCCAGTTTATATACTCCCTCACTGCACCACCGCCAGTTTACATACTCCCTCACTGTACCACTGCCAGTTTATATACTCCCTCACTGTACCACCGCCAGTTTATATACTCCCTCACTGCACCACCGTTAGTTTATATACTCCCTCACTGCATCACTGCCAGTTTATATACTCCCTCACTGTACCACCGCCAGTTTATATACTCCCTTACTGCACCACCGCCAGTTTATATACTCCCTCACTGTACCACCGCCAGTTTATATACTCCCTCACTGCATCACTGCCAGTCTAAATACTCCCTCACTGTACCACCGCCAGTTTATATACTCCCTCACTGTACCACTGCCAGTCTATATACTCCCTCACTGTACCACTGCCAGTTTATATACTCCCTCACTGCACCACCGCCAGTTTATATACTCCCTCACTGCACCACCGCCAGTATATATACTCCCTCACTGTACCACTGCCAGTTTATATACTCCCTCACTGTACCACTGCCAGTTTATATACTCCCTCCCTGTACCACTGTTAGTTTATATACTCCCTCACTGCACCACTGTCAGTTTATATACTCCCTCACTGCACCACTGTTAGTTTATATACTCCCTCCCTGTACCACTGCCAGTTTATATACTCCCTCACTGTACCACCGCCAGTTTATATACTCCCTCACTGCACCACCGCCAGTTTACATACTCCCTCACTGTACCACTGCCAGTTTATATACTTCCTCACTGTACCACTGCCAGTTTATATATTCCCTCACTGCATCACTGCCAGTTTATATACTCCCTCACTGTACCACCGCCAGTTTATATACTCCCTTACTGCACCACCGCCAGTTTATATACTCCCTCACTGTACCACCGCCAGTTTATATACTCCCTCACTGCATCACTGCCAGTCTAAATACTCCCTCACTGTACCACCGCCAGTTTATATACTCCCTCACTGTACCACTGCCAGTCTATATACTCCCTCACTGTACCACTGCCAGTTTATATACTCCCTCACTGCACCACCGCCAGTTTATATACTCCCTCACTGCACCACCGCCAGTATATATACTCCCTCACTGTACCACTGCCAGTTTATATACTCCCTCACTGTACCACTGCCAGTTTATATACTCCCTCACTGTACCACTGCCAGTCTATATACTCCCTAACTGCACCACCGCCTTTTTATATATTCCCTCACTGCACCACTGTTAGTTTATATACTCCCTCCCTGTACCACTGTTAGTTAATATACTCCCTCCCTGTACCACTGTTAGTTTATATACTCCCTCACTGTACCACTGCCAGTTTATATACTCCCTCACTGTACCACTGCCAGTCTATATACTCCCTAACTGCACCACCGCCAGTTTATATACTCCCTCACTGCACCACTGTTAGTTTATATACTCCCTCCCTGTACCACTGTTAGTTTATATACTCCCTCACTGCACCACTGTCAGTTTATATACTCCCTCACTGCACCACTGTTAGTTTATATACTCCCTCCCTGTTCCACTGCCAGTTTATATACTCCCTCACTGTACCACCGCCAGTTTATATACTTCCTCACTGTACCACTGCCAGTTTATATACTCCCTCACTGCACCACTGCCAGTTTATATACTCCCTCACTGTACCACCGCCAGTTTATATACTCCCTCACTGCACCACTGCCAGTTTATATACTCCCTCACTGTACCACTGCCAGTTTATATACTCCCTCACTGTACCACTGCCAGTTTATATACTCCCTCACTGTACCACTGCCAATTTATATACTCCCTCCCTGTACCACTGTTAGTTTATATACTCCCTCACTGCACCACTGTCAGTTTATATACTCCCTCACTGCACCACTGTTAGTTTATATACTCCCTCCCTGTACCACTGCCAGTTTATATACTCCCTCACTGTACCACCGCCAGTTTATATACTCCCTCACTGCACCACCACCAGTTTACATACTCCCTCACTGTACCACTGCCAGTTTATATACTTCCTCACTGTACCACTGCCAGTTTATATACTCCCTCACTGCACCACTGTTAGTTTATATACTGCCTCACTGCACCACTGTTAGTTTATATACTCCCTCACTGTACCACTGCCAGTTTATATACTCCCTCACTGTACCACTGCCAGTCTATATACTCCCTCACTGTACCACTGCCAGTCTATATACTCCCTAACTGCACCACTGCCAGTTTATTTACTCCCTCACTGCACCACTGTTAGTTTATATACTCCCTCCCTGTACCACCGCCAGTTTATATACTCCCTCACTGTACCACCGCCAGTTTATATACTCCTTCACTGTACCACTGCCAGTCGATATACTCCCTCACTGTACCACTGCCAGTCTAAATACTCCCTCACTGTACCACTGCCAGTCTATATACTCCCTATCTGCACCACTGCCAGTTTATATACTCCCTCACTGTACCACTGCCAGTTTATATACTCCCTCCCTGTACCACCGCCAGTTTATATACTCCCTCACTGTACCACTGCCAGTTTATATACTCCCTCACTGTACCACTGCCAGTTTATATACTCCCTCACTGTACCACTGCCAGTCTATATACTCCCTAACTGCACCACTGCCAGTTTATATACTCCCTCACTGCACCACTGCCAGTTTATATACTCCCTCCCTGTACCACCGCCAGTTTATATACTCCCTCACTGCACAACTGTTAGTTTATATACTCCCTCCCTGTACCACTGCCAGTTTATATACTCCCTCACTGCACCCCTGTCAGTTTATACACTCCCTCACTGCACCACTGTTAGTTTATATACTCCCTCCCTGTACCACTGCCAGTTTATATACTCCCTCACTGCACCACTGTTAGTTTATATACTCCCTCACTGCACCACTGTTAGTTTATATACTCCCTCCCTGTACCACTGCCAGTTTATATACTCCCTCACTGTACCACCGCCAGTTTATATACTCTCTCCCTGTACCACTGCCAGTTTATATACTCCCTCACTGTACCACCGCCAGTTTATATACTCCCTCACTGTACCACCGCCAGTTTATATACTCCCTCACTGTACCACTGCCAGTTTATATACTCCCTCACTGCACCACCGCCAGTTTATATACTCCCTCACTGTACCACTGCCAGTTTATATACTCCCTCACTGTACCACTGCCAGTTTATATACTCCCTCACTGTACCACCGCCAGTTTATATACTCCCTCACTGCACCACTGCCAGTTTATATACTCCCTCCCTGTAGCACTGCCAGTTTATATACTCCCTCCCTGTACCACTGCCAGTTTATATACTTCCTCACTGTACCACTGCCAGTTTATATACTCCCTCACTGTACCACTGCCAGTTTATATACTCCCTCACTGTACCACCGCCAGTTTATATACTCCCTCACTGCACCACTGCCAGTTTATATACTCCCTCCCTGTACCACTGCCAGTTTATATACTTCCTCACTGTACCACTGCCAGTTTATATACTCCCTCACTGTACCACTGCCAGTTTATATACTCCCTCACTGTACCACCGCCAGTTTATATACTACCTCCCTGCACCACTGCCAGTTTATATACTCCCTCCCTGTACCACTGCCAGTTTATATACTCCCTCACTGCACCACTGTTAGTTTATATACTCCCTCACTGCACCACTGCCAGTTTATATACTCCCTCACTGTACCACCGCCAGTTTATATACTCCCTCACTGTACCACCGCCAGTTTATATACTCCCTCACTACACCACTGCCAGTTTATATACTCCCTCACTGCACCACCGCCAGTTTATATACTCCCTCACTGCACCACTGCCAGTTTATATACTCCCTCACTGTACCACCGCCAGTTTATATACTCCCTCACTGCACCACTGCCAGTTTATATACTCCCTCACTGCACCACCGCCAGTTTATATACTCCCTCACTGCACCACCGCCAGTTTATATACTCCCTCACTGCACCACTGTCAGTTTATATACTCCCTCCCTGTACCACTGCCAGTTTATATACTCCCTCACTGTACCACTGCCAGTCTATATACTCCCTCACTGCACCACCGCCAGTTTATATACTCCCTCCCTGTACCACTGCCAGTTTATATACTCCCTCACTGTACCACTGTTAGTTTATATACTCCCTCACTGCACCACTGTTAGTTTATATACTCCCTCCCTGTACCACTGCCAGTTTATATACTCCCTCACTGTACCACTGCCAGTCTATATACTCCCTCACTGCACCACCGCCAGTTTATATACTCCCTCACTGCACCACTGCCAGTTTATATACTCCCTCCCTGTACCACTGCCAGTTTATATACTCCCTCACTGTACCACCGCCAGTTTATATACTCCCTCACTGCACAACTGCCAGTTTATATACTCCCTCACTGCACCACCGCCAGTTTATATACTCCCTCACTGCACCACCGCCAGTTTATATACTCCCTCACTGCACCACTGTCAGTTTATATACTCCCTCACTGTACCACCGCCAGTGTATATACTCCCTCACTGCACCACTGCCAGTCTATATACTCCCTCACTGTACCACCGCCAGTTTACATACTCCCTCACTGTACCACCGCCAGTTTATATACTCCCTCCCTGTACCACTGCCAGTTTATATACTCCCTCACTGTACCACTGCCAGTTTATATACTCCCTCACTGTACCACTGCCAGTTTATATACTCCCTCTCTGTACCACTGCCAGTTTATATACTCCCTCACTGCACCACTGCTAGTTTATATACTCCCTCCCTGTACCACTGCCAGTTTATATACTCCCTCCCTGTACCACTGCCAGTTTATATACTCCCTCACTGTACCACTGCCAGTTTATATACTCCCTCCCTGCACCACTGTCAGTTTATATACTCCCTCACTGCACCACTGTTAGTTTATATACTCCCTCCCTGTACCACTGCCAGTTTATATACTCCCTCACTGTACCACCGCCAGTTTATATACTCCCTCACTGCACCACCGCCAGTTTACATACTCCCTCACTGTACCACTGCCAGTTTATATACTCCCTCACTGTACCACCGCCAGTTTATATACTCCCTCACTGCACCACCGTTAGTTTATATACTCCCTCACTGCATCACTGCCAGTTTATATACTCCCTCACTGTACCACCGCCAGTTTATATACTCCCTTACTGCACCACCGCCAGTTTATATACTCCCTCACTGTACCACCGCCAGTTTATATACTCCCTCACTGCATCACTGCCAGTCTAAATACTCCCTCACTGTACCACCGCCAGTTTATATACTCCCTCACTGTACCACTGCCAGTCTATATACTCCCTCACTGTACCACTGCCAGTTTATATACTCCCTCACTGCACCACCGCCAGTTTATATACTCCCTCACTGCACCACCGCCAGTATATATACTCCCTCACTGTACCACTGCCAGTTTATATACTCCCTCACTGTACCACTGCCAGTTTATATACTCCCTCCCTGTACCACTGTTAGTTTATATACTCCCTCACTGCACCACTGTCAGTTTATATACTCCCTCACTGCACCACTGTTAGTTTATATACTCCCTCCCTGTACCACTGCCAGTTTATATACTCCCTCACTGTACCACCGCCAGTTTATATACTCCCTCACTGCACCACCGCCAGTTTACATACTCCCTCACTGTACCACTGCCAGTTTATATACTTCCTCACTGTACCACTGCCAGTTTATATATTCCCTCACTGCATCACTGCCAGTTTATATACTCCCTCACTGTACCACCGCCAGTTTATATACTCCCTTACTGCACCACCGCCAGTTTATATACTCCCTCACTGTACCACCGCCAGTTTATATACTCCCTCACTGCATCACTGCCAGTCTAAATACTCCCTCACTGTACCACCGCCAGTTTATATACTCCCTCACTGTACCACTGCCAGTCTATATACTCCCTCACTGTACCACTGCCAGTTTATATACTCCCTCACTGCACCACCGCCAGTTTATATACTCCCTCACTGCACCACCGCCAGTATATATACTCCCTCACTGTACCACTGCCAGTTTATATACTCCCTCACTGTACCACTGCCAGTTTATATACTCCCTCACTGTACCACTGCCAGTCTATATACTCCCTAACTGCACCACCGCCTTTTTATATATTCCCTCACTGCACCACTGTTAGTTTATATACTCCCTCCCTGTACCACTGTTAGTTTATATACTCCCTCCCTGTACCACTGTTAGTTTATATACTCCCTCACTGTACCACTGCCAGTTTATATACTCCCTCACTGTACCACTGCCAGTCTATATACTCCCTAACTGCACCACCGCCAGTTTATATACTCCCTCACTGCACCACTGTTAGTTTATATACTCCCTCCCTGTACCACTGTTAGTTTATATACTCCCTCACTGCACCACTGTCAGTTTATATACTCCCTCACTGCACCACTGTTAGTTTATATACTCCCTCCCTGTTCCACTGCCAGTTTATATACTCCCTCACTGTACCACCGCCAGTTTATATACTTCCTCACTGTACCACTGCCAGTTTATATACTCTCTCACTGCACCACTGCCAGTTTATATACTCCCTCACTGTACCACCGCCAGTTTATATACTCCCTCACTGCACCACTGCCAGTTTATATACTCCCTCACTGTACCACTGCCAGTTTATATACTCCCTCACTGTACCACTGCCAGTTTATATACTCCCTCACTGTACCACTGCCAATTTATATACTCCCTCCCTGTACCACTGTTAGTTTATATACTCCCTCACTGCACCACTGTCAGTTTATATACTCCCTCACTGCACCACTGTTAGTTTATATACTCCCTCCCTGTACCACTGCCAGTTTATATACTCCCTCACTGTACCACCGCCAGTTTATATACTCCCTCACTGCACCACCACCAGTTTACATACTCCCTCACTGTACCACTGCCAGTTTATATACTTCCTCACTGTACCACTGCCAGTTTATATACTCCCTCACTGCACCACTGTTAGTTTATATACTGCCTCACTGCACCACTGTTAGTTTATATACTCCCTCACTGTACCACTGCCAGTTTATATACTCCCTCACTGTACCACTGCCAGTCTATATACTCCCTCACTGTACCACTGCCAGTCTATATACTCCCTAACTGCACCACTGCCAGTTTATTTACTCCCTCACTGCACCACTGTTAGTTTATATACTCCCTCCCTGTACCACCGCCAGTTTATATACTCCCTCACTGTACCACCGCCAGTTTATATACTCCTTCACTGTACCACTGCCAGTCGATATACTCCCTCACTGTACCACTGCCAGTCTAAATACTCCCTCACTGTACCACTGCCAGTCTATATACTCCCTATCTGCACCACCGCCAGTTTATATACTCCCTCACTGTACCACTGCCAGTTTATATACTCCCTCCCTGTACCACCGCCAGTTTATATACTCCCTCACTGTACCACTGCCAGTTTATATACTCCCTCACTGTACCACTGCCAGTTTATATACTCCCTCACTGTACCACTGCCAGTCTATATACTCCCTAACTGCACCACTGCCAGTTTATATACTCCCTCACTGCACCACTGCCAGTTTATATACTCCCTCCCTGTACCACCGCCAGTTTATATACTCCCTCACTGCACAACTGTTAGTTTATATACTCCCTCCCTGTACCACTGCCAGTTTATATACTCCCTCACTGCACCCCTGTCAGTTTATACACTCCCTCACTGCACCACTGTTAGTTTATATACTCCCTCCCTGTACCACTGCCAGTTTATATACTCCCTCACTGCACCACTGTTAGTTTATATACTCCCTCACTGCACCACTGTTAGTTTATATACTCCCTCCCTGTACCACTGCCAGTTTATATACTCCCTCACTGTACCACCGCCAGTTTATATACTCCCTCCCTGTACCACTGCCAGTTTATATACTCCCTCACTGTACCACTGCCAGTCTATATACTCCCTCACTGCACCACCGCCAGTTTATATACTCCCTCCCTGTACCACTGCCAGTTTATATACTCCCTCACTGTACCACTGTTAGTTTATATACTCCCTCACTGCACCACTGTTAGTTTATATACTCCCTCCCTGTACCACTGCCAGTTTATATACTCCCTCACTGTACCACTGCCAGTCTATATACTCCCTCACTGCACCACTGCCAGTTTATATACTCCCTCCCTGTAGCACTGCCAGTTTATATACTCCCTCCCTGTACCACTGCCAGTTTATATACTTCCTCACTGTACCACTGCCAGTTTATATACTCCCTCACTGTACCACTGCCAGTTTATATACTCCCTCACTGTACCACCGCCAGTTTATATACTCCCTCACTGCACCACTGCCAGTTTATATACTCCCTCCCTGTACCACTGCCAGTTTATATACTTCCTCACTGTACCACTGCCAGTTTATATACTCCCTCACTGTACCACTGCCAGTTTATATACTCCCTCACTGTACCACCGCCAGTTTATATACTACCTCCCTGCACCACTGCCAGTTTATATACTCCCTCCCTGTACCACTGCCAGTTTATATACTCCCTCACTGCACCACTGTTAGTTTATATACTCCCTCACTGCACCACTGCCAGTTTATATACTCCCTCACTGTACCACCGCCAGTTTATATACTCCCTCACTGTACCACCGCCAGTTTATATACTCCCTCACTACACCACTGCCAGTTTATATACTCCCTCACTGCACCACCGCCAGTTTATATACTCCCTCACTGCACCACTGCCAGTTTATATACTCCCTCACTGTACCACCGCCAGTTTATATACTCCCTCACTGCACCACTGCCAGTTTATATACTCCCTCACTGCACCACCGCCAGTTTATATACTCCCTCACTGCACCACCGCCAGTTTATATACTCCCTCACTGCACCACTGTCAGTTTATATACTCCCTCCCTGTACCACTGCCAGTTTATATACTCCCTCACTGTACCACCGCCAGTTTATATACTACCTCCCTGCACCACTGCCAGTTTATATACTCCCTCCCTGTACCACTGCCAGTTTATATACTCCCTCACTGCACCACTGTTAGTTTATATACTCCCTCACTGCACCACTGCCAGTTTATATACTCCCTCACTGTACCACCGCCAGTTTATATACTCCCTCACTGTACCACCGCCAGTTTATATACTCCCTCACTACACCACTGCCAGTTTATATACTCCCTCACTGCACCACCGCCAGTTTATATACTCCCTCACTGCACCACTGCCAGTTTATATACTCCCTCACTGTACCACCGCCAGTTTATATACTCCCTCACTGCACCACTGCCAGTTTATATACTCCCTCACTGCACCACCGCCAGTTTATATACTCCCTCACTGCACCACCGCCAGTTTATATACTCCCTCACTGCACCACTGTCAGTTTATATACTCCCTCCCTGTACCACTGCCAGTTTATATACTCCCTCACTGTACCACTGCCAGTCTATATACTCCCTCACTGCACCACCGCCAGTTTATATACTCCCTCCCTGTACCACTGCCAGTTTATATACTCCCTCACTGTACCACTGTTAGTTTATATACTCCCTCACTGCACCACTGTTAGTTTATATACTCCCTCCCTGTACCACTGCCAGTTTATATACTCCCTCACTGTACCACTGCCAGTCTATATACTCCCTCACTGCACCACCGCCAGTTTATATACTCCCTCACTGCACCACTGCCAGTTTATATACTCCCTCCCTGTACCACTGCCAGTTTATATACTCCCTCACTGTACCACCGCCAGTTTATATACTCCCTCACTGCACAACTGCCAGTTTATATACTCCCTCACTGCACCACCGCCAGTTTATATACTCCCTCACTGCACCACCGCCAGTTTATATACTCCCTCACTGCACCACTGTCAGTTTATATACTCCCTCACTGTACCACCGCCAGTGTATATACTCCCTCACTGCACCACTGCCAGTCTATATACTCCCTCACTGTACCACCGCCAGTTTACATACTCCCTCACTGTACCACCGCCAGTTTATATACTCCCTCCCTGTACCACTGCCAGTTTATATACTCCCTCACTGTACCACTGCCAGTTTATATACTCCCTCACTGTACCACTGCCAGTTTATATACTCCCTCTCTGTACCACTGCCAGTTTATATACTCCCTCACTGCACCACTGCTAGTTTATATACTCCCTCCCTGTACCACTGCCAGTTTATATACTCCCTCCCTGCACCACTGCCAGTTTATATACTCCCTCACTGTACCACTGCCAGTTTATATACTCCCTCCCTGTACCACTGCCAGTTTATATACTCCCTCACTGCCTAGTGTTGGGCGAACAGTGTTCGCCACTGTTCGGGTTCTGCAGAACATCACCCTGTTCGGGTGATGTTCGGGTTCGGCCGAACACCTGATGGTGTTCGGCCAAACTGTTCAGCCATATGGCCGAACTAAGAGCGCATGGCCGAACGTTACCCGAACGTTCGGCTAGCGCTGTGATTGGCAGAACGGGTCACGTGTAGTGTTGGGCGAACATCTAGATGTTCGGGTTCGGGCCGAACATGGCCGAACTCCGAACATAATGGAAGTCAATGGGGACCCGAACTTTCGTGCTTTGTAAAGCCTCCTTATATGCTACATACCCCAAATTTACAGGGTATGTGCACCTTGGGAGTGGGTACAAGAGGAAAAAAAATTTAGCAAAAAGAGCTTATAGTTTTTGAGAAAATCGATTTTAAAGTTTCAAAGGGAAAACTGTCTTTTAAATGCGGGAAATGTCTGTTTTCTTTGCACAGGTAACATGCTTTTTGTCGGCATGCAGTCATAAATGTAATACATATAAGAGGTTCCAGGATAAGGGACCGGTAACGCTAACCCAGCAGCAGCACACGTGATGGAACAGGAGGAGGGTGGCGCAGGAGGAGAAGGCCACGCTTTGAGACACAACAACCCAGGCCTTGCATGAGGACAAGAAGCGTGCGGATAGCAATTTGCATTTTGTCGCCATGCAGTCATAAATGTAATACAGATGAGAGGTTCAATAAACAGGGACCGGAAACGCTAACCCATCACAGATGTTCATTGTTCATGTTACTTGGTTGGGGTCCGGGAGTGTTGCGTAGTCGTTTCCAATCCAGGATTGATTCATTTTAATTTGAGTCAGACGGTCTGCATTTTCTGTGGAGAGGCGGATACGCCGCCGATCTGTGACGATGCCTCCGGCAGCACTGAAACAGCGTTCCGACATAACGCTGGCTGCCGGGCAAGCCAGCACCTCTATTGCGTACATTGCCAGTTTGTGCCAGGTGTCTAGCTTCGATACCCAATAGTTGAAGGGTGCAGATGGATTGTTCAACACAGCTACGCCATCTGACATGTAGTCCTTGACCATCTTCTCCAGGCGATCGGTGTTGGAGGTGGATCTGCACGTTTGCTGTTCTGTATGCTGCTGCATGGGTGTCAGAAAATTTTCCCACTCCAAGGACACTGCCGATACTATTCCCTTTTGGGCACTAGCTGCGGCTTGTGTTGTTTGCTGCCCTCCTGGTCGTCCTGGGTTTGCGGAAGTCAGTCTGTCGGCGTACAACTGGCTAGAGGAGGGGGAGGATGTCAATCTCCTCTCTAAAGTCTCCACAAGGGCCTGCTGGTATTCTTCCATTTTGACCTGTCTGGCTCTTTCTTCAAGCAGTTTTGGAACATTGTGTTTGTACCGTGGATCCAGAAGGGTATAAACCCAGTAATTGGTGTTGTCCAGAATGCGCACAATGCGTGGGTCGCGTTCAATGCAGTCCTAGGCCGAAGAGGTCATAGCCTAGGGTCACAAAACCTGTTTATTGGGCAATTTCAATGGTGGCGAGTCTGACGTACATAAATCGCAGCAATGGCCGTTAGCAACGTCTGAATCTCACGAAATGTCTCATGCAGGTAGAAGACATATTGTTAGACTTGGGCTCCAAAGATGGGTTCCCTACATCTCTGCAAACCAGAGTTACAGGGCTCCAAATTTGGTAAAATCCCCCATAGGCTTTCATTGGGCCTCCTATTTACAGTTCCAAAATCTCACATCTTTTCAAAGGGCAATTACTCAGCAGTGGCAAATTTTCTAGCATTGTAGGGACCCTTAGGGGGAACATGACTGGTGAGTTTCGGGCCCCTAGGCCAAAGAGGTCATAGCCTAGGGTCACAAAAACCTGTTTATTTGGGCTATTTCAATGGTAGTGATGGTGACGTACATAAATCGCAGCAATGGCCGTTAGCAAAGTCTGAATCTCACAAAATGTCTCATGCAGGTAGAAGACATATTGTTAGACTTGGATTCCAAAGATGGGGTCCCTACATCTCTGCAAACCAGAGTTACAGGGGTCCAAAATTGGTAAAATCCCCCATAGGATTTAATTGCCTCCTTATTTCACTTTCCAAAATCTCACATCTTTTCAAAGGGCAATGGCTCAGCAGTACTAAATTTTCTAGCATTGTAGGGACCCTTAGGGGGAACATGACTGGTGAGTTTCGGGCCCCTAGGCCGAAGAGGTCATAGCCTAGGGTCACAAAAACCTGTTTATTTGGGCTATTTCAATGGTAGTGATGGTGGCGTACATAAATCGCAGCAATGGCCGTTAGCAAAGTCTGAATCTCACGAAATGTCTCATGCAGGTAGAAGACATATTGTTAGACTTGGATTCCAAAGATGGGGTCCCTACATCTCTGCAAACCAGAGTTACAGGGGTCCAAAATTGGTAAATTCCCCCATAGGATTTCATTGCCTCCCTATTTCACTTTCCAAAATCTCACATCTTTTCAAAGGACAATGGCTCAGCAGTACCAAATTTTCTAGCATTGTAGGGACCCTTAGGGGGATCATGACTGGTGAGTTTTGCCACTGCTGAGCCATTGCCCTTTGAAATGGTGTGAGATTTTGGAACGGTAAATAGGAGGCCCAATGAAAGCCTATAGGGGATTTTACCAATTTTGGACCCCTGTAACTCTGGTTTGCAGAGATGTAGGGACCCCATCTTTGGAATCCAAGTCTAACAATATGTCTTCTACCTGCATGAGACATTTCGTGAGATTCAGACGTTGCTAACGGCCATGGCTGAGATTTATGTACGCCACCATCACTACCATTAAAATAGCCCAAATAAACAGGTTTTTGTGACCCTAGGCTATGACCTCTTCGGCCTAGGGGCCCGAAACTCACCAGTCATGTTCCCCCTAAGGTTCCCTACAATGCTAGAAAATTTGGTACTGCTGAGCCATTGCCCTTTGAAAAGATGTGAGATTTTGGAAAGTGAAATAAGGAGGCAATGAAATCCTATGGGGGATTTTACCAATTTTGGACCCCTGTAACTCTGGTTTGCAGAGATGTAGGGACCCCATCTTTAGAATCCAAGTCTAACAATATGTCTTCTACCTGCATGAGACATTTCGTGAGATTCAGACTTTGCTAACGGCCATTGCTGCGATTTATGTACGTCACCATCACTACCATTGAAATAGCCCAAATAAATAGGTTTTTGTGACCCTAGGCTATGACCTCTTTGGCCTAGGGGCCCGAAACTCACCAGTCATGTTCCCCCTAAGGGTCCCTACAATGCTAGAAAATTTGCCACTGCTGAGTAATTGCCCTTTGAAAAGATGTGAGATTTTGGAACTGTAAATAGGAGGCCCAATGAAAGCCTATGGGGGATTTTACCAAATTTGGAGCCCTGTAACTCTGGTTTGCAGAGATGTAGGGAACCCATCTTTGGAGCCCAAGTCTAACAATATGTCTTCTACCTGCATAAGACATTTCGTGAGATTCAGACGTTGCTAACGGCTATTGCTGCGATTTATGTACGTCAGACTCGCCACCATTGAAATTGCCCAATAAACAGGTTTTGTGACCCTAGGCTATGACCTCTTCGGCCTAGGACTGCATTGAACGCGACCCACGCATTGTGCGCATTCTGGACAACACCAATTACTGGGTTTATACCCTTCTGGATCCACGGTACAAACACAATGTTCCAAAACTGCTTGAAGAAAGAGCCAGACAGGTCAAAATGGAAGAATACCAGCAGGCCCTTGTGGAGACTTTAGAGAGGAGATTGACATCCTCCCCCTCCTCTAGCCAGTTGTACGCCGACAGACTGACTTCCGCAAACCCAGGACGACCAGGAGGGCAGCAAACAACACAAGCCGCAGCTAGTGCCCAAAAGGGAATGGTATCGGCAGTGTCCTTGGAGTGGGAAAATTTTCTGACACCCATGCAGCAGCACACAGAACAGCAAGCGTGCAGATCCACCTCCAACACCGATCGCCTGGAGAAGATGGTCAAGGACTACATGTCAGATGGCGTAGCTGTGTTGAACAATCCATCTGCACCCTTCAACTATTGGGTATCGAAGCTAGACACCTGGCACAAACTGGCAATGTACGCAATAGAGGTGCTGGCTTGCCCGGCAGCCAGCGTTATGTCGGAACGCTGTTTCAGTGCTGCCGGAGGCATCGTCACAGATCGGCGGCGTATCCGCCTCTCCACAGAAAATGCAGACCGTCTGACTCAAATTAAAATGAATCTGTTAGGAATATGGTCATGCCACTTCCTGCCTGCTGGTGGCAGCATCGTGTTGAACTCTGAACTTCCTTTATTCCACCAGCAGATGGCTCTAGAGACTTTGCAGGACCTGAACTTTCCTTGTTCCACCACTGGGTGGCTCTATGCTGGCTGGAGACAGCTCTGCCACTGCAAGGGTTGCTCTCTATGGACTTTGCTTGCCAAGCATGCTGCAGGTGTGTCCTCCTTATTTAAGAGCCCTGCAAGGAGCAACCTTTGCCAGAACTTTGTGCTCGCTAGCTGGAGTATCTGGACAACCCTGGTTCTCTGGTATTCTGTATTTCTGTATCTGTTATCCTGTTACTGAACCTTGATTCTGTCTGACCTCGTTTACTGCCTGCTCCTTTTGTACCGTGATTGCTCGATTGTTGCCGACTTATGCTTTGTTCTGACTGTGATTTTGTGCCTGCCTTCTTGTACTGCGATTGGTGTATATATTGTATATATTTGTCCTGTGTATATGTGTATATATATCCTGTATATATTTAGTTAGATAGATAGCTAGGGTTTTGGGGGTTTTGCACCTTGCTTTGGTTGTATGGTGTGTATGCATGTGGTGGTTGCGTTCTTGTATATAGTTGCCACCATATTCTCTGATTGCTGTGCATGCTGCTGCATTGAAATTGCATAATACTGTATGCACAATTGTAAATAAACCTTCCTGCATAGTATATTCCTGTCTCAGTGTCTGTGTTGCTGCAAACTGCAATCAATCTCAGTTTCTCCGTTCAGGCTCATGACAGAAGTTCTGGCCAATTACTGATTGCTGCAGCTACACTGTATACTGAGTTATCTGTCAGAATGAATCTACAAGATCTTGATTACTATGCATTTTTGGCTGAGGAATCTGAGCAAGAATGCCGCACTTTCTTTGCTGATTATCCTAGGGAAGATCTGCTGAAGTTAATTAGTCAGGTTTATGGACTTGTTAAGGATGGATCGTTTGACTCACAGGATTTTGAATGCATAATCAAAATCTGGTATGATCTTGCGTTCCCTACAGTTTCTGATGGGTATTTACCACCTTACAATTTGCATAAAATTGAAGCCTTGATTAATTTGTTAGAAGATGATCAAGTGGGGTTTTTTGATTATTTTAATAACAAGGATAAACAAACTGTGCAAACATGCATTAACTCTCTGCAATCCTTGATCAATCAAGGCCTATGCAAATCTGGAAAAGCTTCACTTCTATTGTCTGCTTGGCAGAAAGTGTTATCTCCCAGCTCCATATCTCATGCCCTGCCTGTAAGAAATAAATTTGAATTTAAATTTAATTCTGATCAAATTGAACATTTATTTGATTATTTGAGGAAGGATAGGCAGAGGTTTGTTGAATATTATGCCAATCAAGAAGAGGAATTTATAAGGGCCTGTATGTGTGCGACTCAGTCTCTGAATGTGCAAAAACTCTGCAAGTGTGAATCAGCTGCAAAGCTACTTGATGCCTGGTCTGAGATTCTGTCCTCTCATTTTCACTCCCTTCCTTCTGTTAACCCTTCATATACCTCGAACTATGTCCAATACTCACAGCCTGCAACAGTTAAACAATTTGTACCTACATTACCAGTAATAACTAAATCTGTGTATTATGACTTGCCTGTCTCTACTAACCAGAAGAAATGCGCTACTAAGCAAACGGCCATCAGATCTACACCTTGGTCCTCACAGTTGCCAGTATCTGCATTAAAGTCTGTCCCAGTGTTGAGGAAACCAAAACGCAAATACTTCCCTACAGCCTCTATTGCTCCTGTGCAGCCTCCATCCGCCTCATCTCCTGTGCAGCCTCCATCCGCCTCATCTCCTGTGCAGCCTCCATCCGCCTCATCTCCTGTGCAGCCTCCATCCGCCTCATCTCCTGTGCAGCCTCCATCCGCCTCATCTCCTGTGCAGCCTCCAGTCGCTTCATCTCCTGTACAGCCTCCAGCCGATTCCAGTCGTGTGCAGACTCCATCCAAGTCGGTGCAGACTCCATCCAAGTCGGTGCAGACTCCATGCAGCTCCATACAGACTCCAGTTGATTTTTGTCCTCAGCAATCTCCAGTCAGTCCTGAGCAGTTCCTCGCCTTTTCTTGTGGACTTTTTCATGGACTAGATTTGCTGACTATGGGTCTGCCCGACAGGCCTGCAGAGCCCCAGCATGTTCATCCTGCAGTATCCAGTCCTGCAATCCAGCCCGCAGAGTGTTGCATCCAGCCCGCAGAGTGTTGCATCCAGCCCGCAGAGTGTTGCATCCAGCCCGCAGAGTGTTGCATCCAGCCCGCAGAGTGTTGCATCCAGCCCGCAGAGTGTTGCATCCAGCCCGCAGAGTGTTGCATCCAGCCCGCAGAACTTTGCTCCTTGCCTGCAGAACTTTGCTCCTTGCCCGCACAGACTGTATTGGGATCTCAGCCAACGGTCCAGCCAAGCGCTCAGCCAACGGTCCAGCCAAGCGCTCAGCCAACGGTCCAGCCAAGCGCTCAGCCAACGGTCCAGCCAAGCGCTCAGCCAACGGTCCAGCCAAGCGCTCAGCCAACGGTCCAGCCAAGCGCTCAGCCAACGGCCCAGATCCATGAGGTTATGCAAGCTGCTGCCCAGCCTTCACAGACTTTTGTTGCTGATGTTCCTGATGGTGCCCGGCCTGCTACTGTTCTTGCTTCTCCTGGTAGTGCCTGGCCTGCTGGACTACTTGAGGGCACCCAGTTTACCATCCAGCCTGTTGCTACCTTGTCTGAGACTATTCAGTCTGTTGCTAGTATGCCTGCAGCACTACCTGAAGTTTTCCAGTTTACTGCTCAGATGTCACAGACCTCTGCTGTTGCTTCCAAGTCTGGCGACTCTGCTGTTGCTTCCAAGTCTGGCGACTCTGCTGTTGCTTCCAAGTCTGGCGACTCTGCTGTTGCTTCCAAGTCTGGCGACTCTGCTGTTGCTTCCAAGTCTGGCGACTCTGCTGTTGCTTCCAAGTCTGGCGACTCTGCTGTTGCTTCCAAGTCTGGCGACTCTGCTGTTGCTTCCAAGTCTGGCGACTCTGCTGTTGCTTCCAAGTCTGGCGACTCTGCTGTTGCTTCCAAGTCTGGCGACTCTGCTGTTGCTTCCAAGTCTGGCGACTCTGCTGTTGCTTCCAAGTCTGGCGACTCTGCTGTTGCTTCCAAGTCTGGCGACTCTGCTGTTGCTTCCAAGTCTGGCGACTCTGCTGTTGCTTCCAAGTCTGGCGACTCTGCTGTTGCTTCCAAGTCTGGCGACTCTGCTGTTGCTTCCAAGTCTGGCGACTCTGCTGTTGCTCCCAAGTCTGGCGACTCTGCTGTTGCTCCCAAGTCTGGCGACTCTGCTGTTGCTCCCAAGTCTGGCGACTCTGCTGTTGCTCCCAAGTCTGGCGACTCTGCTGTTGCTCCCAAGTCTGGCGACTCTGCTGTTGCTCCCAAGTCTGGCGACTCTGCTGTTGCTCCCAAGTCTGGCGACTCTGCTGTTGCTCCCAAGTCTGGCGACTCTGCTGTTGCTCCCAAGTCTGGCGACTCTGCTGTTGCTCCCAAGTCTGGCGACTCTGCTGTTGCTCCCAAGTCTGGCGACTCTGCTGTTGCCTCCAAGTCTGGCGACTCTGCTGTTGCCTCCAAGTCTGCAGTTCCTGCTCCTGCTGCTGCTCAGCCACCACAGACTCCTGCTGCCGCTGCTGCTCAGCCACCACAGACTCCTGCTGCCGCTGCTGCTCAGCCACCACAGACTCCTGCTGCCGCTGCTGCTCAGCCACCACAGACTGCTGCTGCTCAGCCACCACAGACTGCTGCTGCTCAGCCACCACAGACTGCTGCTGCTCAGCCACCACAGACTGCTGCTGCTCAGCCACCACAGACTGCTGCTGCTCAGCCACCACAGACTGCTGCTGCTCAGCCACCACAGACTCTTCCTGCTGCTGCTGTTGTGGTCCAGCCATTACAGACTCCTGCTGCTGTGTTGGTCCAGCCACTACCAACTCCTACTGCTGCTGCTGTCCAGTTACCTCAATCTGTTGCTGATCTTCCTCCAGATGGTTTCCTGTCCATTGCCCCGATTGATGGTTTCCTGTCTTCTTTCCAGCCTGATGTCTGCCAGTCCACTGCCAAGCTACCTCCTGAACCTGCTCTTCCTCTTGATGGCACCCAGTCTACGGCTAATGCTTGCCACTTCACTGCCATGCCTAAGGTCTACCAGCCTGATATGTGCTTGAGTGAGGACCTGCCTATTGCCTGGCAGGGCACTTTTCTACCTGATGTTTACCAGACCACTGCTCTGCTTGGTGCTTTGTCTGATATATGCCAGTTTACCATGCTGTCTGATGCCTACCAGCCTGGTGTTCTTCTTGATGTCTTTTGTCTCCAGTTCCTAATTCAGCATCCTGAGATACAAAGTGAAAAATTAAATTTTCTGTTTCCCTCCCTGCCCACCCAGTGTTGGCAGAAATTGTCAACCTTCCTGTATGATTTCCTTTCTGCCGCCTCTTGGGATCCTGGCGGTAGTGGTATATGGTCTTGTTGGAGCGTCCTGAGGCCGCTCCTTAAGGGGGGGGTTATGTTAGGAATATGGTCATGCCACTTCCTGCCTGCTGGTGGCAGCATCGTGTTGAACTCTGAACTTCCTTTATTCCACCAGCAGATGGCTCTAGAGACTTTGCAGGACCTGAACTTTCCTTGTTCCACCACTGGGTGGCTCTATGCTGGCTGGAGACAGCTCTGCCACTGCAAGGGTTGCTCTCTATGGACTTTGCTTGCCAAGCATGCTGCAGGTGTGTCCTCCTTATTTAAGAGCCCTGCAAGGAGCAACCTTTGCCAGAACTTTGTGCTCGCTAGCTGGAGTATCTGGACAACCCTGGTTCTCTGGTATTCTGTATTTCTGTATCTGTTATCCTGTTACTGAACCTTGATTCTGTCTGACCTCGTTTACTGCCTGCTCCTTTTGTACCGTGATTGCTCGATTGTTGCCGACTTATGCTTTGTTCTGACTGTGATTTTGTGCCTGCCTTCTTGTACTGCGATTGGTGTATATATTGTATATATTTGTCCTGTGTATATGTGTATATATATCCTGTATATATTTAGATAGATAGCTAGGGTTTTGGGGGTTTTGCACCTTGCTTTGGTTGTATGGTGTGTATGCATGTGGTGGTTGCGTTCTTGTATATAGTTGCCACCATATTCTCTGATTGCTGTACATAGTTGTTATGCATGCTGCTGCATTGAAATTGCATAATACTGTATGCACAATTGTAAATAAACCTTCCTGCATAGTATATTCCTGTCTCAGTGTCTGTGTTGCTGCAAACTGCAATCAATCTCAGTTTCTCCGTTCAGGCTCATGACAGAATCAATCCTGGATTGGAAACGACTACGCAACACTCCCGGACCCCAACCAAGTAACATGAACAATGAACATCTGTGATGGGTTAGCGTTTCCGGTCCCTGTTTATTGAACCTCTCATCTGTATTACATTTATGACTGCATGGCGACAAAATGCAAATTGCTATCCGCACGCTTCTTGTCCTCATGCAAGGCCTGGGTTGTTGTGTCTCAAAGCGTGGCCTTCTCCTCCTGCGCCACCCTCCTCCTGTTCCATCACGTGTGCTGCTGCTGGGTTAGCGTTACCGGTCCCTTTTCCTGGAACCTCTTATATGTATTACATTTATGACTGCATGCCGACAAAAAGCATGTTACCTGTGCAAAGAAAACAGACATTTCCCGCATTTAAAAGACAGTTTTCCCTTTGAAACTTTAAAATCGATTTTCTCAAAAACTATAGGCTCTTTTTGCTAATTTTTTTTTCCTCTTGTACCCACTTCCAAGGTGCACATACCCTGTAAATTTGGGGTATGTAGCATGTAAGGAGGCTTTACAAAGCACAAAAGTTCGGGTCCCCATTGACTTCCATTATGTTCGGAGTTCGGGTCGAACACCCAAACATCGCGGCCATGTTCGGGCCTGTTCGGCCCGAACCCGAACATCTAGATGTTCGCCCAACACTATCACTGCCCCACTGTTAGTTTATATACTCTCTCACTGCACCACCGCCAGTTTATATACTCCCTCACTGTACCACCGCCAGTTTATATACTCCCTCCCTGTACCACTGCCAGTTTATATACTCCCTCACTGTACCACCGCCAGTTTATATACTCCCTCACTGCACCACTGCCAGTCTATATACTCCCTCACTGTACCACCGCCAGTTTACATACTCCCTCACTGTACCACCGCCAGTTTATATACTCCCTCCCTGTACCACTGCCAGTTTTTATACTCCCTCACTGTACCACTGCCAGTTTATATACTCCCTCACTGTACCACCGGCAGTTTATATACTCCCTCACTGTACCACTGCCAGTTTATATACTCCCTCACTGTACCACCGCCAGTTTATATACTCCCTCACTGTACCACTGTCAGTCTATATACTCCCTCACTGTACCACCACCAGTTTATATACTCCATCACTGCACCACTGTCAGTCTATATACTCCCTCACTGTACCACTGCCAGTTTATATACTCCCTCCCTGTACCACTGCCAGTTTATATACTCCCTCACTTCACCACTGCCAGTTTATATACTCCCTCACTGTACCACTGCCAGTTTATATACTCCCTCACTGTACCACTGCCAGTTTATATACTCCCTCACTGTACCACCACCAGTTTATATACTCCCTCACTGTACCACCACCAGTTTATATACTCCCTCACTGTACCACCACCAGTTTATATACTCCCTCACTGCACCACTGCCAGTCTATATACTCCCTCACTGTACCACCGCCAGTATATATACTCCCTCCCTGTACCACTGCCAGTTTATATACTCCCTCCCTGTACCACTGCCAGTTTATATACTCCCTCACTGTACCACTGCCAGTTTATATACTCCCTCACTGCACCACCGCCAGTTTATATACTCCCTCACTGTACCACCGCCAGTTTATATACTCCCTCACTGCACCACCGCCAGTTTATATACTCTCTCACTGTACCACCGCCAGTTTATATACTCCCTCCCTGTACCACTGCCAGTTTTTATACTCCCTCACTGTACCACTGCCAGTTTATATACTCCCTCACTGTACCACCGGCAGTTTATATACTCCCTCACTGTACCACTGCCAGTTTATATACTCCCTCACTGTACCACTGCCAGTTTATATACTCCCTCACTGTACCACTGCCAGTTTATATTCTCCCTCCCTGTACCACTGCCAGTTTATATACTCCCTCACTGTACCACCGCCAGTTTATATACTCCCTCACTGTACCACTGCCAGTTTATATACTCCCTCACTGTACCACTGCCAGTTTATATACTCCCTCCCTGTACCACTGCCAGTTTATATACTCCCTCACTGTACCACCGCCAGTTTATATACTCCCTCACTGCACCACTGCCAGTTTATATACTCCCTCCCTGTACCACTGCCAGTTTATATACTCCCTCCCTGTACCACTGCCAGTTTATATACTCCCTCCCTGTACCACTGCCAGTTTATATACTCCCTCCCTGTACCACTGCCAGTTTATATACTCCCTCCCTGTACCACTGCCAGTTTATATACTCCCTCACTGCACCACTGCCAGTTTATATACTCCCTCCCTGTACCACTGCCAGTTTATATACTCCCTCACTGCACCACTGCCAGTTTATATACTCCCTCCCTGTACCACTGCCAGTTTATATACTCCCTCCCTGTACCACCGCCAGTTTATATACTCCCTCACTGTACCACTGCCAGTTTATATACTCCCTCACTGTACCACTGCCAGTTTATATACTCCCTCACTGTACCACCGCCAGTTTATATACTCTCTCACTGCACCACCGCCAGTTTATATACTCCCTCACTGTACCACCGCTAGTTTATATACTCCCTCCCTGTACCACTGCTAGTTTATATACTCCCTCACTGTACCACTGCCAGTTTATATACTCCCTCCCTGCACCACTGTCAGTTTATATACTCCCTCACTGTACCACCGCCAGTTTATATACTCCCTCACTGCACCACTGCCAGTCTATATACTCCCTCACTGTACCACCGCCAGTTTACATACTCCCTCACTGTACCACCGCCAGTTTATATACTCCCTCCCTGTACCACTGCCAGTTTTTATACTCCCTCACTGTACCACTGCCAGTTTATATACTCCCTCACTGTACCACCGGCAGTTTATATACTCCCTCACTGTACCACTGCCAGTTTATATACTCCCTCACTGTACCACCGCCAGTTTATATACTCCCTCACTGTACCACTGCCAGTTTATATACTCCCTCACTGCACCACTGCCAGTCTATATACTCCCTCACTGTACCACCGCCAGTTTATATACTCCCTCCCTGTACCACTGCCAGTTTATATACTCCCTCCCTGTACCACTGCCAGTTTATATACTCCCTCACTGTACCACTGCCAGTTTATATACTCCCTCACTGTACCACTGCCAGTTTATATACTCCCTCACTGTACCACTGCCAGTTTATATACTCCCTCACTGTACCACTGCTAGTTTATATACTCCCTCACTACCACCACCAGTTTATATACTCCCTCACTGTACCACCACCAGTTTATATACTCCCTCACTGTACCACCACCAGTTTATATATTCCCTCACTGCACCACTGCCAGTCTATATACTCCCTCACTGTACCACCACCAGTTTATATATTCCCTCACTGCACCACTGCCAGTCTATATACTCCCTCACTGCACCACTGCCAGTTTATATACTCCCTCCCTGTACCACTGCCAGTTTATATACTCCCTCACTGTACCACTGCCAGTTTATATACTCCCTCACTGCACCACCGCCAGTTAATATACTCCCTCACTTTACCACCGCCAGTTTATATACTCCCTCACTGCACCACCGCCAGTTTATATACTCCCTCACTGTACCACTGCCAGTTTATATACTCCCTCACTGTACCACTGCCAGTTGATATACTCCCTCCCTGTACCACTGCCAGTTGATATACTCCCTCCCTGTACCACTGCCAGTTGATATACTCCCTCCCTGTACCACTGCCAGTTTATATACTCCCTCACTGTACCACCGCCAGTTTATATTCTCCCTCCCTGTACCACTGCCAGTTTATATACTCCCTCACTGTACCACCGCCAGTTTATATACTCCCTCACTGTACCACTGCCAGTTTATATACTCCCTCACTGTACCACTGCCAGTTTATATACTCCCTCCCTGTACCACTGCCAGTTTATATACTCCCTCACTGTACCACCGCCAGTTTATATACTCCCTCACTGCACCACCGCCAGTTTATATACTCCCTCCCTGTACCACTGCCAGTTTATATACTCCCTCACTGTACCACTGCCAGTTTATATACTCCCTCCCTGTACCACTGCCAGTTTATATACTCCCTCCCTGTACCACTGCCAGTTTATATACTCCCTCACTGTACCACTGCCAGTTTATATACTCCCTCCCTGTACCACCGCCAGTTTATATACTCCCTCACTGCACAACTGTTAGTTTATATACTCCCTCCCTGTACCACTGCCAGTTTATATACTCCCTCACTGCACCCCTGTCAGTTTATATACTCCCTCACTGCACCACTGTTAGTTTATATACTCCCTCCCTGTACCACTGCCAGTTTATATACTCCCTCACTGCACCACTGTTAGTTTATATACTCCCTCCCTGTACCACTGCCAGTTTATATACTCCCTCACTGTACCACCGCCAGTTTATATACTCCCTTTACTGCATCACTGCCAGTTTATATACTCCCTCACTGCACCACTGCCAGTTTATATACTCTCTCCCTGTACCACTGCCAGTTTATATACTCCCTCACTGTACCACCGCCAGTTTATATACTCTCTCCCTGTACCACTGCCAGTTTATATACTCTCTCCCTGTACCACTGCCAGTTTATATACTCCCTCACTGTACCACCGCCAGTTTATATACTCCCTCACTGTACCACCGCCAGTTTATATACTCCCTCACTGTACCACTGCCAGTTTATATACTCCCTCACTGCACCACCGCCAGTTTATATACTCCCTCACTGTACCACTGCCAGTTTATATACTCCCTCACTGTACCACTGCCAGTTTATATACTCCCTCACTGTACCACCGCCAGTTTATATACTCCCTCACTGCACCACTGCCAGTTTATATACTCCCTCCCTGTACCACTGCCAGTTTATATACTCCCTCCCTGTACCACTGCCAGTTTATATACTTCCTCACTGTACCACTGCCAGTTTATATACTTCCTCACTGTACCACTGCCAGTTTATATACTCCCTCACTGTACCACTGCCAGTTTATATACTCCCTCACTGTACCACCGCCAGTTTATATACTCCCTCACTGTACCACTGCCAGTTTATATACTCCCTCCCTGTACCACTGCCAGTTTATATACTCCCTCACTGTACCACTGCCAGTCTATATACTCCCTCACTGCACCACTGCCAGTTTATATACTCCCTCACTGCACCACTGCCAGTTTATATACTCCCTCCCTGTACCACTGCCAGTTTATATACTCCCTCACTGTACCACTGCCAGTTTATATACTCCCTCCCTGCACCACTGTCAGTTTATATACTCCCTCACTGTACCACCGCCAGTTTATATACTCCCTCACTGCACCACTGCCAGTCTATATACTCCTTCACTGTACCACCGCCAGTTTACATACTCCCTCACTGTACCACCGCCAGTTTATATACTCCCTCCCTGTACCACTGCCAGTTTATATACTCCCTCACTGTACCACTGCCAGTTTATATACTCCCTCACTGTACCACTGCCAGTTTATATACTCCCTCACTGTACCACTGCCAGTTTATATACTCCCCCCCTGTACCACTGCCAGTTTATATACTCCCTCACTGTACCACTGCCAGTTCATATACTCCCTCACTGTACCACCGCCAGTTTATATACTCCCTCACTGTACCACTGCCAGTTTATATACTCCCTCACTGCACCACTGCCAGTTTATATACTCCCTCACTGTACCACTGTCAGTCTATATACTCCCTCACTGTACCACCACCAGTTTATATACTCCCACACTGCTCCACTGTCAGTCTATATACTCCCTCACTGTACCACTGCCAGTTTATATACTCCCTCACTGCACCACTGCCAGTCTATATACTCCCTCACTGTACCACTGCCAGTTTATATACTCCCTCACTGTACCACTGCCAGTTAATATACTCCCTCACTGCACCACTGCCAGTTTATATACTCCCTCCCTGTACCACTGCCAGTTTATATACTCCCTCCCTGTACCACTGCCAGTTTATATACTCCCTCACTGCACCACTGCCAGTTTATATACTCCCTCACTGTACCACTGCCAGTTTATATACTCCCTCACTGTACCACTGCCAGTTTATATACTCCCTCACTGTACCACTGCCAGTTTATATACTCCCTCACTGTACCACTGCCAGTTTATATACTCCCTCACTGCACCACTGCCAGTCTATATACTCCCTCACTGTACCACTGCCAGTTTATATACTCCCTCACTGTACCACTGCCAGTTAATATACTTCCTCACTGCACCACTGCCAGTTTATATACTCCCTCCTTGTACCACTGCCAGTTTATATACTCCCTCACTGTACCACTGCCAGTTTATATACTCCCTCCCTGTACCACTGCCAGTTTATATACTCCCTCCCTGTACCACTGCCAGTTTATATACTCCCTCACTGTACCACTGCCAGTTTATATACTCCCTCACTGCACCACTGTCAGTTTATATACTCCCTCCCTGTACCACTGCCAGTTTATATACTCCCTCACTGCACCACCGCCAGTTTATATACTCCCTCACTGCACCACTGCCAGTTTATATACTCCCTCACTGCACCACTGTTAGTTTATATACTCCCTCCCTGTACCACTGCCAGTTTATATACTCCCTCCCTGTACCACTGCCAGTTTATATACTCCCTCACTGTACCACCGCCAGTTTATATACTCCCTCACTGCACCACTGCCAGTTTATATACTCCCTCACTGTACCACTGCCAGTTTATATACTCCCTCCCTGTACCACTGCCAGTTTATATACTCCCTCACTGTACCACTGCCAGTCTATATACTCCCTCACTGCACCACCGCCAGTTTATATACTCCCTCACTGCACCACTGCCAGTTTATATACTCCCTCCCTGTACCACTGCCAGTTTATATACTCCCTCACTGTACCACTGCCAGTTTATATACTCCCTCCCTGCACCACTGTCAGTTTATATACTCCCTCACTGTACCACCGCCAGTTTATATACTCCCTCACTGCACCACTGCCAGTCTATATACTCCTTCACTGTACCATCGCCAGTTTACATACTCCCTCACTGTACCACCGCCAGTTTATATACTCCCTCCCTGTACCACTGCCAGTTTATATACTCCCTCACTGTACCACTGCCAGTTTATATACTCCCTCACTGTACCACTGCCAGTTTATATACTCCCTCACTGTACCACTGCCAGTTTATATACTCCCCCCCTGTACCACTGCCAGTTTATATACTCCCTCACTGTACCACTGCCAGTTCATATACTCCCTCACTGTACCACTGCCAGTTCATATACTCCCTCACTGTACCACCGCCAGTTTATATACTCCCTCACTGTACCACTGCCAGTTTTTATACTCCCTCACTGCACCACTGCCAGTTTATATACTCCCTCACTGTACCACTGTCAGTCTATATACTCCCTCACTGTACCACCACCAGTTTATATACTCCCACACTGCTCCACTGTCAGTCTATATACTCCCTCACTGTACCACTGCCAGTTTATATACTCCCTCACTGTACCACTGCCAGTTTATATACTCCCTCACTGCACCACTGCCAGTCTATATACTCCCTCACTGTACCACTGCCAGTTTATATACTCCCTCACTGTACCACTGCCAGTTAATATACTCCCTCACTGCACCACTGCCAGTTTATATACTCCCTCCCTGTACCACTGCCAGTTTATATACTCCCTCCCTGTACCACTGCCAGTTTATATACTCCCTCACTGCACCACTGCCAGTTTATATACTCCCTCACTGTACCACCGCCAGTTTATATACTCCATCACTGCACCACCGCCAGTTTATATACTCCCTCACTGTACCACCGCCAGTTTATATACTCCCTCACTGCACCACTGCCAGTTTATATACTCCCTCACTGTACCACTGCCAGTTTATATACTCCCTCACTGCACCACTGTCAGTTTATATACTCCCTCACTGTACCACCGCCAGTTTATATACTCCCTCACTGTACCACTGCCAGTTTATATACTCCCTCACTGTACCACTGCCAGTTTATATACTCCCTCCCTGTACCACTGTCAGTTTATATACTCCCTCACTGCACCACTGTCAGTTTATATACTCCCTCACTGTACCACCGCCAGTTTATATACTCCCTCACTGTACCACTGCCAGTTTATATACTCCCTCCCTGTACCACTGCCAGTTTATATACTCCCTCCCTGTACCACTGCCAGTTTATATACTCCCTCCCTGTACCACTGCCAGTTTATATACTCCCTCCCTGTACCACTGCCAGTTTATATACTCCCTCACTGTACCACTGCCAGTTTATATACTCCCTCCCTGTACCACTGCCAGTTTATATACTCCCTCCCTGTACCACTGCCAGTTTATATACTCCCTCCCTGTACCACTGCCAGTTTATATACTCCCTCCCTGTACCACTGCCAGTATATATACTCCCTCACTGTGCTGGTTTATATATTCTCTGCTCTGATGAGAATACTTGTGCTCTTAGTTCCATGTAATCCATGCCCTTCCCTGCCCACAAATCCCCCTTAATGCATTAGCATGGCATCGCGTACAGCGGCCACGCTCGCTGACCCACTTCCAGAGGCGGCTTGCGGAGCCAGCGAGTGCGGCAATCCGCTCGGCACATGACTCAGAGGACAAAGCCAGCGTGGAAATATGTGTGAAGGAGAAAGTTACACAACAGAGGCTGCTCGTGCCTCCATGCCTCGCAGAAATGCCCCCGATGAGAAAACAGGTCCACAAATCGCACTTCACGGCGCCTTCTCCAGTGTTTATCCTACCGAGCAGCCGTCTCATCTGATTATAAGGAGCGACGCTGTAAGGAGTGCGTAAATTATCAAACCGTCCGAGCGATGAGTCACCAGGAGAGATGCTAATTGGCTGCTCAGAGGTAAGGAAAGACGACCTCATTAGTTGAGACGGTTGCAATGAAAATATTGAAGCAGTCATCAAGAGCCACCAATCTGAATCCTCGCTTCCTTTAGGATCTGACACCTGATTGGCTGCTTTGAGCAAGGCCCAGTACACACAAACCAATTTCCACTGTGACCTCTGATCCAATCACATGGTTGCATTTCCTGAGTATCGAAAAGGAAATGTATGTATGTGTGCGCCACTGCTGCGTTGGGCACAGGGCAAGCCAAACGATGGCTCACCTTGCTGCCTCTCACATCCCTGGTGACATTAAATACTATTCCCCTCTGAGTCGTAGCAACTCAGAGAGAGTCCGCTGATCACTGGAATGCCAAAATTTCCCGTGAGCGGGCCACAGACTATAGAATTGCTGCTATGGCAGCGCCCCCTTCAGGCGCTATATCGGCTTCGGGATGGAATTCTGCTCATGACTGATCAGAAACAACCAGTCAGGGTGTGTTCACACTATGGGTTTGATTAACTAAACCGTGATAACTCATATCACAGCCGTTTTCGCCGTCGTTTTTTAAAGAGACTCTGAAGCGAGTCTCAATTCTCTTTTTTAACCTATATTAATGTTAAGCCCCATAAGCACAGCTAAACCGCCGCTATCCCATGGCAAAACGAGGGGTTAATATCCCCCAAATCCCCCCTCCTGTGTCAGGGAAGCACTTCCTGATTAAGGCGGAGCTACAGCCATAAGCTCTGCCTCAAGCGCGTCAATCCCCGCTGATGGCCGCCTCTCCCCCGCCCCTCTCATCTACCTTCACAGAGATGGGCGGGGGAGAGGCAGAGATCCGCGCGGCAATTGACGCGCATGGAGGCAGAGCTACAGCTCATAGCTCTGCCTCCAGGAAGAGCAAAATCCACCACCAGAAAGTCGTGGATTGTGTTGGGGGGATTTGGGGGGTATTAACCCCTCGTTTTGCCGCGGGATAGCGGCGGTTTAGCTGTGCTTATGGGGACTTAACGTTAACACAGGTTAGATAAGAGAATTGAGACTCGCTTCAGAGTCTCTTTAAGCTCTGGCGATTTTAGAAAGCACTCTAAAAGCGCTTGTGCAATGATTTCCTATGACAGTGTTCACATGTGAGCATTCCGATTTTATTCAAATTGCATACGCGCTGCCTGTACCATTTTCTGAGTGCTTTGGCTGAATGGAAGGTATAGGGAAATCGCAAAGCGATTGAAAAAGCGCTTTGTATAGTGGTTTCTTGAGCACTTTGATGAATAAATACATTGTTTTTATTAATTTTCGGGTTAAAGAGTTCACATCAGGAAGTGAAAAATCAATCGCTCAGCAAAAGTGCTAATAAAAACGCTTTTCTAAGCTGAAATCGCTCTTAAATCGCCTTTAAAATCCCCCCATAAATCGCCAGCGCTTGCGATAGGGCTGGCGATTTATAATGTGAACAAGGCCTTAGTGCGTTTTATGCCTCGTACACACACGAAGCTGTTGCCTGGCGGGGATTGGGGGCAGATCCCCCGGATGACACTGCAGAGCTGACACTATACAGACCAGTCACTAGCCTGTAGGCTAGAGACGTGTTCTGTTGCTATGCAGAGTGGAGGAGGGCAGATGGAGCGGCATGCCACTGACGTCATACGGCAGCAAGGCTGAGTGGGTTGAACAATGCTCTCTGGCAAGCTGTTGGCTGAATTCATACCCGATCGCTGGCCCAGTGGGTATATGGGGGAGGGTGCACTGTAGACACCCGAAATCCTCATTTTTGGCCAGCTCACCCAAGTTCCAACTACCATGTGCATAAGGCTTAACTGGTTGTTGTTGAGCGATCAGACTGATAAATATCATTCCAGCTGCATTTGCCTGTACGGCAATGTTACCCCGATTTATTGCATATGTCACATGTCACTTCCTAGGAAGCCTGCGTGACACTGGGGCCCGAGGAGCATTGGTGGTTATTGTATTTTTAATTCAGCGCCGACAACATATCAATCTTCTAGGATCTTCTAGGAAGTCAGCAATGCCCATAAGCATACTACACACATCTAATTTCGATTGGCCAACTGGACAACATTACCACTAGGGATATTCACCGCATTCCGTGGAATTCCGTTTTCCACGATTCCGGACGGAATTTGGTGATTCCGTTCCATTCTCGCTCTCTCTCTCTCTCTCTCTCTCTCTCTCTCTCTCTCTCTCTCTCTCTTTCTCTCATCCTCCTCCATGGATCTTGTCTTCCCTGGATTTGTAGGGTCTCAAAAGCAAGCTCACATGCATTGGTCAGGAATCAAACCCAGGTCAACTGCTTGGAAGGCAGCTATGCTCACCACTATACCACCAACACTACATGCTGAAGCCGGCCTAGCATGTACCATTGCAATATACCCAAGAGAAAAATGAGCTTGCTTATTTGCCTACTTTGCTTATTTGCCTACTTTGCTAGATGTAAGCAGTGGGACACATGGTGATACAGCTTACAGGCTTCAATTCCAGACTTCAGAAAGATCATGTGCCCCCCTGGATGATGCTGGTGCAACACACACAGCAAAGGACAGCAATTTGAAGTCTGGAAGATTCCAGGGCAAGGGTGGGAAGGATGAAAAGCTAGGTGGCCATGCAACCATTCCTGCTAACCTAAAGCTTACTTGTGTCTTACAACACATTGGCTTAAGACTTTACCAAATCCAATGCTCCAATATGGGGAAGCTTCACTGTTTGCTGTTTTTTTCTTTTTTTGGTGTTGGTGGTATAGTGGTAAGCATAACTGCCTTCCAAGCAGGTGACCTGGATTCGATTCCAGGCCAATGCATGTGTGCTTGGTTTTGAGACCCTACAAATCCCTGGAAGACAAGATCCATGGAGGAGGAGGAGAGAGAGAGAGAGAGAGAGAGAGAGAGAGAGAGAGAGAGAGAGAAATTCCGACAGTATGTAGCAGTTATGGAATTCCGTAATTCCGGCGGGACGGAAATTGCACTTTCCAATCATCCCTATTACCACTTCTGCGTAGTATGAGAACCAACAGATTTTAAAGACTATGAACAGATTTGTGTAGGCAAGCTCTCATCCTACATGGCAGAGATACAATTGGCCAGTGACTGACCAATCAAAATTGGATGTGTGTATCTGGCTTTAATGGAGAGGCATGGAGTGGGATGATTTTTTTACTCCCTGCCCTGATATTTATTCGACCTTCAGTGTGCCACAAGCCAGAGTTCCCCTTTAACAACATCTCTCTATAAAGCAAAGGAAAACGAGGAAGTTTTATCATTTTTTATGATCACACTTGAACGTGGCAAATGTTGATCGATAATCCCATCTATAGACAGCAGGGAAGGCAGCCTAGCCTCCCCGCCCGTATAAATGCAGCAACAGGAAGTTAAAAGGTATGTTTTTTTCTTCTGGGAAAGAGCATTCTGACTCTATCAGCGCAGAGTTCAGGGTCAGCCGCCCCTGGGGAGCAGTGAGTCTATGTTCTGTGTTATATACCTTCACATTCAATGTATAGATGAATACGCCATTGTCATCCTTCTCACAAGAGCTTACGTACCTCCTACCTTCCGAGGCAATGGAACAATCACCCTCTTTACCTATACAACATATGCAGCAAATGCTAAGACGATGTATGGAAAACATATGGCTCTTATGAAATCGCAATGTTCATACTGTTATCTGTTAGAAATGTCAGTAATGGGAAGACTGTGTGCAGCCTTAAAGGGAACCTAAACTGAGAGGGATATGGATGTTTCCTTTTAAACAACACCAGCTGCCTGGCAGTCCAGCTGATCTCTTTGGCTGCAGTAGTGGCTGAATCACACACCTGAAACAAGCATGCAGCTAATCCAGTCTGACTTCAGTCAGAGCACCCGATCTGCATGCTTGTTGAGGGGCTGTGGCTAAAAGTATTAGAGTCACAGGATCAGCAGGAGAGTCAGGCAACTGGTATTATTTTAACAGGAAAAATCCATATCCTTCTCAGTTTAGGTTCCCTTTAAGCATTGCATATAGAGATAAAGAGTGAACATTCATGTCTCAAAAAATATCAAAACTTAATTGATCACTATTGCGAAAATTGTAAAATTTAAATTACATGCAAAAACATACAAATAAAAAATATGTTTCTTCCATTGTAAAATGAGCCATGAATTACTTTTCTCTTATGCTGCTGTAAAAATCTGACAGAACTGACAGGTTTTGGACTAGCCCATCTCCTCATGGGGTCCTCACAGTTTTTCTGTTTGATTTGTACAGAAAAGGATTAAGATGAAATGGAGCCCCAGCCAGTAGCCAAGATAGCAGATTTTTGCCCACCGCTGATGGTCACCTGGCTAGCGTCCACCAAGCCCCTACACTCACTCCACACCCTAGGCACCCCCAAGCATTCTATACATAACAATTCCCAAGGTGCCACAAAACCTGCCAAGGAAGGTGCATATTATTTCGGCGCCGCACAGTTCGGTGCAATGAGAGCCGAATGATGGCTCTCACCACTGCCGCTAAACTCCGAGGTGGCATTAAATACTATTCCCCCTCTGAGTTGTTGCAACTCGGAGGGAGATGTAATTCGGGATCTGGCAGCCGCCAGAGCCCCGAATTACCGCTAAGCGCCCCACGCAGCATAGAATTGCTGCTATGGGGCGCCCTGTTCCAAAATCAGCTGATCCGTGCCAAGGACATCCACAGTATGAGAGGTGTAAGCAGGGGAGGGGACAGCCACAGTATGAGAGGATTAAGCAGGGGAGGGGACATCCACAGTATGAGAGGTGTAAGCAGGGGAGGGGACATCCACTGTATGAGAGGTGTAAGCAGGGGAGAGGACAGCCACAGTATGAGAGGATTAAGAAGGGGAGGGGACATCCACAGTATGAGAGGTGTAAGCAGGGGAGGGGACATCCACAGTATGAGAGGTGTAAGCAGGGGAGGGGACATCCACAGTATTAGAGGTGTAAGCAGGGGAGAGGACATGCACAGTATGAGAGGTGTAAGCAGGGGAGGGGACATCCACTGTATGAGAGGTGTAAGCAGGGGAGGGGACATCCACAGTAAGACAGGTGTAAGCAGGGGAGGGGACATGCACAGTATGAGAGGTGTAAGCAGGGTAGGGGACATGCACAGTATGAGAGGTATAAGCAGGGGAGGGGACATCCACTGTATGAGAGATGTAAGCAGGGCATGTCAGAATTCTAGCAGTTTATTTATGCAGGAAAAGATGTCACATGTGTATGTTTTAAGTTTTAATGTTGTATGCAAACTTTTATTGTAAACTGTAAAGTTAAAGTACTTCTTTAAATATTGCTCTAAAACATCTCAGCATATTCCAGGCTGTGATAGTTATAAGATTATTTTAGTTACAGAAACTAAAACATTCTTGTTTATGCTAGAAGCATCTTTCAAATGTCAAGGTTGTAGATAAGCGTACTGAAGACGGGAAAGAAACACGTTTAAAATTCACATTACTACAGCAATCATATATACATCATATATATCTATATTTGCTCAGTTATTACATATAAATTTTAATAATCAATTCAGTCCTTCTAAAGAAAGAAATAATTATTATTAAACCTATAAATACATATAATAGAATCTATTACTTTGAATTACATTTAATACTGGATTCTGTCAGTGATAGTTAGAGAAAGTAAAACTTTTATAAGATTATTTTAACTTGTAAGCTAGAAGATTGTTGATGTACTTGTTACAAGGCCATTACAGACAGCAAGAATATAATGCCATGTTTTGACTATGAAACATTCTGGAATGTAAATATTAGAACTTTACAAGGTTTTTCCTATTGTCCCGTATTTAGGACAATTATGCCACCTGGCGGTTTCATAGTCTTATAAAATTAATATTATTAATACAGCTTGTTATTTACATGATTTAGATAGAACAGTATTAAGTTTTAATGTACAATTATATATTCTATGATTGTTTTAAGAAGAATAATATAATAAGTTTTATATTTAAATAAGTATATTAGAAGCCCTGTATGTTTCAATAAGCCTTACATTGCTGAAGACTATTACTGGTCTGTGTTAGTGTCAACCTGACCAATCTTATTTCTGGGAAAGAAGAGACACATTCCAAACTAATTAGCAGAAGGACACATTATCAAAAATGCATCATAAATGACATTGTTTAATGTTTGGTCTGGGTCAAAAAAGTCAACCAGCAGACAAGATGGCTGGTGACGTCCATTTTTAATTAACTGCGTCAGAAATGACCCTATATCAAATGTCAAAATGGCAAACACTCCAAATGACGTTAATGCCCACAAGATAAGGTAATTAAGGAATTTATAAACAATAATATTATGAGTTAGGCATTCAAAACATGATAAAGCATTGACGCACAAAGTTTCAGCCAATCAAAACCTGGGATTTAGGGAAATTCCTGATTAGGCAGCCATATTGCATCCAACCACTATAAAAGTAGGAGCTGAAAGCTCATAGTTTGCACTAGCCTACCAATCTCCTGAGAAGACACACGAGGAAGAAGCTACCTTTCCACACGTGGTTCTAGATGCTGAAGAGATGACAGAGAAGGGGTAATATGCTTAATATTCTGGTGATTTACTTTATTAATTTTTCAGCATTAAGTTCTGTTAAGTTGTTAGCAAGAAGTTTTTTTAGAAGCTAGTTTTTATGCTATTTCTATAAGAAGATTATTACAAGTTTTACACAGCTACTAGATAAACAGCTATTGATAGAGATGAGACTACTTTTGCTCTTATTCTACATAACACAACTGTTATATTCTTTTTTGAATGTGCTTAGAAGATCGCTTGGCTATGATGCCTTGATGAGTTGGAATACTGTTAGAAGAAAACACTACTTGGAACTGTTCATATTTTGTATATATGCTGTATGATAAGCAAATACAATTTTTTATATAAAATCATATACTGAGTGCTCTTATTCATTTCAATGTATACCGTCAATCTATAATTACTGTTATAGAGGGTTTAGACCCCACTATGCCGGATTTATATGATGGAAACGCTTTAAAGGCTGGTCCTTTACGGAGTTAGCAATCATGAAAAAGGCAAGAACCGCCCAGGGTTTTGACAGGGAGGAAACATGCACAGTATGAGAGATGTAAGCAGAGGAGGGGACATCCACAGTATAAGAGATGTAAGCAGGGGAGGAGACGCAGAGGAGGGGACATCCACAGTATAAGAGGTGTAAGCAGGGGAGGGGACATGCACAGTATGAAAGGTGTAAGGAGAGGAGGGGGCATCCACAGTATTAGAGATGTAAGCAGGAGAGGGGACATCCACAGCATGAGAGATGTAAGCAGGCAAGGGGGCATCCACAGTATGAGAGGTGTAAGCAGGGGAGGAGACATCCACAGCATGAGAGGTGTAAGCAGGGGAGGGGACATCCACAGTATGAAAGGTGTAAGCAGGGGTGGGCACATCCACAGTATAAGAGGTGTAAGCCGGGGAGGGGACATCCACAGTATGAGAGGTGTAAGCAGGCAAGGGGGCATCCACAGTATGAGAGGTGTAAGCCGGGGAGGGGACATCCACAGTATGAGAGGTGTAAGCAGGCAAGGGGGCATCCACAGTATGAGAGGTGTAAGCAGGGGAGGGGACATGCACAGTATGAGAGGTGTAAGCAGGGGAGGGAACATCCACAGTATGAGAGGTGTAAGCAGGGGTGGGGGCATCCACAGTATAAGAGGTGTAAGCTGGGGAGGGGAAATCCACAGTATAAGAGGTGTAAGCAGGGGTGGGGACATCCACAGTATAAGAGGTGTAAGCAGGGGTGGGGACATCCACAGTATAAGAGGTGTAAGCTGGGGAGGGGACATCCACAGTATAAGAGGTGTAAGCCGGGGAGGGGACAGCCACAGTATGAGAGGTGTAAGCAGGGGAGGGGACATCCACAGTATGAGAGGTGTAAGCAGGGGAGGGGACAGCCACAGTATGAGAGGTGTAATCAGGGAAAAGGAAAGGTTTGTTAATGATCAACACTATTCAAAGCATCTACAGAGGTGATCATTACCAGCACAGCACCATTGAAGAGCTAATACTGCGGATGAAAGAGGGCCCCTCTGGTCCAATGTCCCTGATGCAGTTACAACCTCTGTATCCCCTATTGCTACGCCACTGCTTGAGGATGATCTGGCTCTGGCTTTAAAGGTGCAGAATAAGCAGCCTCCAACTTTGTCACTTCTGCTAATGAGCAGGATGAGGGCTCAGAGTCAACAGTGGCTTGATACGGGTGGCCAGGTTTGCTGCACTCTTGGCCAAGCTGCTCCCCTGGGACCAGGTCATTGGTTTGGGTGACTGCACTCAGCTCAAGCATACAGTAGGTATTACAATATACAATGTATGTCCCACGCCAACCTATAAAATACAATTAACATACTGTATATCTGGGTTTGTATTCCTTTTAGGAGATGGTGTGTTTCAGCGCTAAGTTAAAATGAATAAAAAGACGTTCCTCACATAGTATATCTGTTATCACAAACGCCCTTAGGAAACATGTAGGGGGTGAATGTCTAAAACTGCCCGGAAAGCCAAATAGCCATTTTTGCCAAAATGTGAAATCAGTACTCCTTTATTGTACGTTTTTACGTACAGACTGATCAGTCGCGCCCTCTTCTTACCTAAAAAATAATACCTACATGGAGCAGGAAGCATTGCATTTCTCCTGTACTAGTTGTAAAAGAAAATCCTCCAATCCAAGAGTCTTATTGGGGAGAAGGATATTGGGGATAGCAAATCCCTGAGTAATTAGTGCCTCAGCTAGCTGAAGCAATGCTTCACTAACCCAAACTTCTGCCTCGTGGGTGGAGCTAATTAGCCTATGGGGGAATGTTACTCATCCTTGTCCTATGTACAGAGGGGGTAAGAGGTGACCAGGAATGTATAAAATTGCATTAAAAAACAACTAAAATGAAGAAAAAGGAGACGGCTTGTCTCAATAGCGACAAATTCATATAAACAATGAATCTTATTAAGCATTGGCAACGCATTTCGTAGGTCTATGGCCACTTCCTCAGGCCAAGATAAAGTGGCAGAAGGTATTCTCAGCCAGATAAGGAGCACCTCTTAACCCCTTGTGCTTCTCACCCTCCATTGGAGCGCTGTGTGGTCACCACGTGCCTCCAGCCACTTTTGAGGATCTGATTGTTGCTTTTTTAAGAGTGTGACCGTATTCCTCTTCCTGGGCACCCGAGTGGAGTCTGGTTTATGCATCACTGCCTGCATTCAGTGGTTGGTTGCCACTCAGTCTCCCTTTGTTAGTACCTACAGTGCCACATTTACTATTACTCCCTCTTATGTTACATAGTTACATAGTTATTTTGGTTCAAAAAAGACATACGTCCATCGAGTTCAACCAGTATAAAGTACAACACCAGCCTGCTCCCTCACATATCCCTGTTGATCCAGAGGAAGGCGAAAAAACCCTTACAAGGCATGGTCCAATTAGCCCCTAAAGGGAAAAATTCCTTCCTGACTCCAGATGGCAATCAGATAAAATCCCTGGATCAACATCATTAGGCATTACCTAGTAATTGTAGCCATGGATGTCTTTCAACGCAAGGAAAGCATCTAAGCCCCCTTTACATGCAGGTATAGAGTTTGCCATAACGACTTCCTGTGGCAATGCATTCCACATCTTAATCACTCTTACTGTTGGGCTACTGTTGTCTCTGTGTTTCTATTTTAGGGGGTTCCTCTGATCACCTCATTTTGCAGTTCCTACGTACAGAGACCAATTAAAGTGAAATGGGGCAATATCGATTTTAGGCTCACCCTTGATGGCCACCTGGCTTTTTTTTGGTAAGATTTGGTGGAGGCTAGCATTAACCACGTCCCTAGACTCTCTCCAGGCCCTTGGCACCTGTCTAAGTTGCCTTGTGTATGCTCCGGCTCTGCTTAAACTCTGACATGTCCATCCAGCATTTTACTAACAGTACCAGTGGCTGTATTATTATCTGTTCATAAATCCAGGTAAGCAGGGGCATATCTGGGTAATATAGGGCCTATGGCAAACACTGAAATTGCGCCCCCCCCCCCAGGTCAGAGCCCCCTTTCCATCTAAAAACAGCATCCTTCCTTGCGTACATGTGTTATGGTTGCCTGTGTTTTTTGGTCTCGGGATATTGCTTGGATTACTTTTTTGGGGAAATATTTCCCTCTCTGTCCCTTTTTCTAACACTAAGCCTAGTGCGCCCCACTTACATAAGTTATGTTTCCTAGATAACAGAATTATTCTGATCTGAGGTCTGAGAAACAGGGGCAGGCATGGTGATGCAGCACAGGGGCAGGCATGGTGCCCATGGTGATGTGGCGCCCATGGCAAAAGCCCTGCCTGCACCCCTCTAGATACTCCTCTGCAGGTAAGAAGGCTGAAATAACATTTGTCAAATTCCTTCTACTGTATAATTCTGAATATAATATTGAACAGTAAATATAAAATAGTAGAAAAGGTAACATTTCCTCCTCTTCACTGCAGCCCACATTTTGTTCCTCTCATTGCTTTGTGTTGTAAGCCCATGTGTAATGCGCTCCGCCGCCAATATTCCGCCGTAACCCCACTTGACTCCTGCAGCACACACAGGCGATCATCCAATATATTATCTGTCGGTCTCCAGATATTGAGAGCTCTGTATTCACCTCGCCAGCTCATTACCTTCTGTCTTATTTCATGAGTTTGTTTGGTCCCGACTCCGCCTCGGTGACTAATCCATCAACGCACTAACGCGCGGCCGAACCGCGCTACGGCTCAGATACGGCGGCGGCTGAACTAACTACATATAAATTACAAGCCAGGCCGCTGCGTTACATGAAGGAGAGGCTGGCAGCGAATTCCCACGCCGTGTCTCAGAAATCGTGACTTACAAATTATTCATAGCCTGCCCGGCGGTGGGAGGGTAGCGGCGCTGAGCACTCATCGTGTGCTGCTGCTTCCGCTGCTTTTCCACACCTCGGACTGACTGTCTCGCCGTCCTTCCGACTCTCCATGTTCGGAAGTTATTCTGCTCTGTATTTTGTATTGCCAAAATGTCAAACTATGTATTTCTTTTTATATGTCTGAAAAACTGACATTTAATGGATATCCAAGGCAAGAAATGAAATGTATCTTTACTTACCTGGGGCTTGTCCCTGCCCAGTGTTGCCAACTCACCCCTTTAATTACTGACACATCTAAGTTATACATGTTCTGGGGCTACTTACACATAATCAGTGCCTTAACTGCATCTACCTATGCACGAAACCTGTATAAGGCCCGGTTTACATTAGCGTTTTTTCCGGAATGTAACCGGAACGTATACTGTACAAACGGAACGGATGTGAAAGGATCCAATGTTAACCTATAGATCCATTCACATGTGTCTGTTGGTACGGATACGTGCCATACGTTCCGGTCCCCGGACCTAAAAATTGCTGCAGGCCCTAATTTTCCTGACCGTTCTGCTTAGCGGAACGGATCCGGACAAAAATGCAGCAGCCTTGGGGCAATGGAAAACGGAACGTTTCTTCACATTCCACGGGGGATGGGGGCATGTGATGACGCAAATCTAGAGATGGGAGGGTGAGGGGAGGGTGCACCAGCCGGGCAGGTGGGTGAGGGAGGGTTTATACATACCTAATCTTCCGTAGCAGCCGGCGGTAGAGGCTTCCATCTTCTTCCACGTCATGTGACTACATGACGTGTCATGTGACTAGTCACATGACACGGGTGTGTAGTCACAGCGGAAGAAGAGGAACCCTCTACCGCCGGCTGCTGCAGAAGATTAGGTATGTATTTGCTGAGTGAAAACGCGTCCGATCAATCATTGATCAGATCCGTTTTCACTGTGTGAACCGAGCCACAGACTGAGCCATCCGGATCCGGAGAAGCGGAGACCGGATTCGCTCACCGGATCATTTTGGCTCAGAACGCATATGTGAATCAGGCCTAATTCATATGTATCAGTAATTAAAGGCATGAATTGGCAACACTGTCCCAGCCCCTACAAGTTATGTGCGTTCTTCGCCGCAGCTCTGGGCTTTCCTGGGTCCCGTTTGCAGCCTCTAATGATCACCGACCCTGATGGGTCTGATCTGGTGGCCCGTTGTGGTCTGGAGCAGATGCATTTCCATCCATAGGCTTCTACGGTACACATAGCCATTCATCCAGAAAAATTGCCCCTGATGCTAACGATTAGTTTCAGTAATAATTTGATGTAAGGTGTGTAGGTTATTAGCCTACAGCACCCGATTCTGGTGGTGGCCACCTAATGCCTTCAGGCACGCTGAATTTCTGTTAGGGTTCTTTCCCTTAGCCTTTAAAATTCCACTTCCCCTGCAAGGCAGCGGTGCTAGTTTTGGTCGTCCCTGGATCACCCCAATATATCTAGGCAGCGGCACCCAAGGAGGCTTCCTATGGGAAACTAACAACTCCACACAGTCTTTGCTTCATTTTAGCCATCGTGTTTGGGGTTCCTGCCAGTCATTCATGGCTACTGTAGTGAAACGGGGCCTACCAAGTCCCCACCATTCTTCACCCCAACAGACAATCCCTTACTTGATGTTTCCCAGGTCCCACCAAGAGGAGGTAGTGAGCTAGGAACCCATGCCACTGACAACACCTACACAATAAGCAAAGATTTATTGGTAGCAGGTACCCATTGTTATATAGGGAATGGGCATTGTTTTGTCCTACACAGATAGGACCACAATGGGAAACACATCTGGACAGACCTGAAAGTGAATTTAGTGTAGGTTATCCTCTGGGCAGTACTGTGGATTAGCTACTCCTTATAGCTCATATCTAAGACAGAGAACCAAAGAGGACAGCACTGATCTTTAGAAAATCTGAAAAACAGAATATTAAAGCTAATGGGAACCTGTAAAAAATAAATAAAACAGATGCTGTACTTACCTAAGGAGAGGGAAGGCTCTGGGTCCTATAGAACCTCCCCGCTCCTCTCCCGGTCCCCTCGTTCCACCGCTGGCTCCCCTGAAGCAGTATTCGACCCATTGGTCGAACACTGCTCTCTGCTGCCACAGGAGGATTTGGAAGTCATTGGGAGCCTGAGTGCTCCCGAGGATGGGCCGATCCATACTGCGCCTGTGCAAGAACCCTTGCGAGCTCACGCATGTGCAGTACAGAGTCGCTCGTCTTAGGGAGCTACCGGGATCCCAAAGACTTCCAACATTTTCGACCAAGCACTGTTTCGACCAATTGGTCAAATACTGCTACATGGGGTGACAGTGCTGGAACAGAGGATCCGTGAGAGGAGTGGGAAGGTTCTACAGGGCCCAGAGTCCGTTCTCTCCTTAGGTAAGTATCTGATTTTTTTAATTTTTTATTACAGGTTCCCATTAGCTTTAAACCTTTCTCCCAAAGTTGTTTTAAATGGATGTAAGCAGAAGAACTTGGAACCACAGACACAGAAGTCCTACTTATATGATAATACCATGTTGTCATCTCAGAATGCATTTGTTTATCAACAACATCCCGGCCGTCGATTGTCATCCATACCTCAGTAGGATAGCGGCAGGAGAAAGAGAAGGAGTAAGAGAAGGTCTAGGAGGCAAAAAAGAACAATTTTATCTCTTATATGAGGTATGAAGGTCAACAGATTTTGAGTACTTTGAGCAGATTGTGTAGGTAAGCCACATGGAAATGGTAAAATTGGCCATCAAGAGTTGAAGGAAAGAAAGATGAAGGAAATTGAAGGAGGAGGAGGGACAGAGAGATGATATGGAGATACGGGTAAGGAAAAGTGGAAGGAGGAGGAGTAAAAGAAGAGAAATTAAGGAAAAGGAAAAAGAGGAGTAGTAGAGGCATTACAACACATGTCTGGTGTGGCTGGGACTGATAGTCCACACAGGTTCAGAAGGACGCGTGCACGCGTGGAGAGGCAGAGCATTTATGACAGCCAGAGGGGTGTCAGCTGACCAGGCCGGTCAGCTGACAATTCTTTCAGTTTTCATTGGTCCAGCACTTAGAGGAGGCGCAGGAGAGTGCTGGTGTATATATACTGGGTGCTGGTCATTCCTCTGGTGTCTGGCGTTGCGATCACTACGTGGTAGCACTCAGACCCTGTCAGTATCTGTGTTACATTAGACCAGTTTCCAAGGTGATAATGACCACGGAACTCACACCTTAGTCTAGGAAATTCTGTTATCATCTGTGTTATTATCTAGACCAGTTTCCAAGGTGTTGATGACCACGGAACTCACACCTTAGTCTAGGAAATTCTGTTATCATCTGTGTTATTATCTAGACCAGTTTCCAAGGTGTTGATGACCAAGGAACTCACACCTTAGTCTAGGAATTGTTGATTATTTGTTATGACCTTCTGCTTTCCTGACCATTCCTCTGATCTTTGATTTTGTACCTTGTCATTCTGATACTCTGTTGCTGAACTTGGCTAGTCTCTAGATTCTGCATTCGTCTCCTGTCTCTGTACTTTATCTGTCCGTGTGTTAATGACCTGGCTTGCCCGACCTCGAGAACTATCTCTCCTGTTGAGAGATAGTTCGCAGATCTGTCAGTGACACTCCCTCATTGGTGTCACTCACGTTCTGTCCTTCCCACTCCCGGCCTGACTCCTCCCTGCGGAGAGTTCAGACCAACGGAAGGAACTTGCTGCAGAGCAATACTCCTTATTGCTCTAGCACCTGATATTCAGGTGCGGTCCTCAAAGTATTTCTGTTGCACCAAAACACTCTCATCACTCAGGTGTCCAGAGGTTAGAGATATATCTGATTATCGGTGATACTGCAGATCATCAATAATCGGGTATATATCTGCATTCTCGGTGATACTGCAGATCACCGGTAATCAGATCCTCTCTGTGTTACACTGATCGTTACATACAGATCCTTGTTACCTCTTTCCTGCTCTCAGAAACTATTTACTGCCAGGAAAGTGTTTTATGGCTGCAATTCCTTATCAGTGAGGGTTACGCTATAGTCCGACCCAGTCCCGACCCAGACAGAAACTGTCACTTGCATACCTAATTTTGAACTCTTTCAGGCAAGGAAAGAAAAAAAAGGAACAGAGCATAGTTATTTGTGTGCTACTGTACATACCCATGTCTATCTCATCATGTCACATGTCACCTCCGATGTCCATTAAGAGAAGTATTGGTGTTAAAATTCAGAACCATGCGGTTCGGAACTCAAACAGCTTAATTCAGCACCACTTCAGCACCGGACAGCGGGACGGGACATGTTCCTTTTAGCTGTGATACTTCCCGCTTGGAATCAGGATGTATCAGAACTAAAAGAAAAGCACTCCGTCCTGCTGTCTGGAGGTGAAATTCAGCTGAATGCAGCTGTTCAGTTTCCAAACTACATGGTCCCGAATTCTAACACCAACAATACTTGGAGAAGAGGAAGATGAGGAGAAAGAAGGAGAAAGAGGAGGTGAAGAAGAAGATGGAAATCAGAGGAAGGAAAAGGGGGAAAAAAGGAGAAGGCGGAGAAGAAGGAGGGGAAGAAGAAGATGGAAATCAGAGGAAGGAAAAGGGGAAAGAAAGGAGAAGGCGGAGAAGAAGGAGGGGAAGAAGAAGATGGAAATCAGGAGAAGGAAAAGGAAGAAGAAGGAGGGGGAGGAGAATAAGGAGATGGAAATCATGAGAAGGAAAAGGAAGAAGAAGGAGGGGAAGAAGGAGGGGGAGGAGAATAAGGGGATGGAATTCGGGAGAAGGAAAAGGAAGAAGAAAGCGGGGAAGAAAGTGGGGGAGGAGAATAAGGTGAAGGAAATCAGGAAAAGGAAAAGGAAGAAGAAGGAGGGGAAGAAGGAGGGGGGGGGGGGAGAATAAGGTGAAGGAAATCAGGAAAAGGAAAAGGAAGAAGAAGGAGGGGGGGGGGAGAATAAGGAGATGGAAATCAGGTGAAGGAAAAGGAAGAAGAAGGAGGGGAAGAAGGAGGGGGAGGAGAATAAGGGGATGGAAATCAGGAGAAGGAAAAGGAAGAAGAAGGAGGGGAAGAAGGAGGGGGAGGAGAATAAGGAGATGGAAATCAGGTGAAGGAAAAGGAAGAAGAAGGAGGGGAAGAAAGAGGGGGAGGAGAATAAGGGGATGGAAATCGGGAGAAGGAAAAGGAAGAAGAAGGAGGGGAAGAAGGAGGGGGAGGAGAATAAGGTGAAGGAAATCAGGAAAAGGAAGAAGAAGGAGGGGAAGAAGGAGGGGGAGGAGAATAAGGAGATGGAAATCAGGAGAAGGAAAAGGAAGAAGAAGGAGGGGAAGAAGGAGGGGGAGGAGAATAAGGAGATGGAAATCAGGAGAAGGAAAAGGAAGAAGAAGGAGGGGGGAGGAGAATAAGGAGATGGAAATCAGGAGAAGGAAAAGGAAGAAGAAGGAGGGGAAGAAGGAGGGGGAGGAGAATAAGGAGATGGAAATCAGGAGAAGGAAAAGGAAGAAGAAGGAGGGGAAGAAGGAGGGGGAGGAGAATAAGGGGATGGAAATCGGGAGAAAGAAAAGGAAGAAGAAGGAGGGAAAGAAGGAGGGGGGGGGGAATAAGGAGATGGAAATCAGGAGAAGGAAAAGGAAGAAGAAGGAGGGGAAGAAGGAGGGGGAGGAGAATAAGGGGATGGAAATCAGGAGAAGGAAAAGGAAGAAGAAGGAGGGGGAGGAGAATAAGGAGATGGAAATCGGGAGAAGGAAAAGGAAGAAGAAGGAGTGGAAGAAGGAGGGGGAGGAGAATAAGGGGATGGAAATCAGGAGAAGGAAAAGGAAGAAGAAGGAGGGGAAGAAGGAGGGGGAGGAGAATAAGGGGATGGAAATCGGGAGAAGGAAAAGGAAGAAGAAGGAGGGGAAGAAGGAGGGGGAGGAGAATAAGGGGATGGAAATCAGGAGAAGGAAAAGGAAGAAGGAGGGGAAGAAGGAGGGGGAGGAGAATAAGGGGATGGAAATCGAGAGAAGGAAAAGGAAGAAGAAGGAGGGGAAGAAGGAGGGGGAGGAGAATAAGGAGATGGAAATCGGGAGAAGGAAAAGGAAGAAGAAGGAGGGGAAGAAGGAGGGGGAGGAGAATAAGGAGATGGAAATCAGGTGAAGGAAAAGGAAGAAGAAGGAGGGGAAGAAGGAGGGGGAGGAGAATAAGGAGATGGAAATCGGGAGAAGGAAAAGGAAGAAGAAGGAGGGGAAGAAGGAGGGGGGGGGAGAATAAGGGGATGGAAAGCAGGAGAAGGAAAAGGAAGAAGAAGGAGGGGAAGGAGGAGGGGGAGGAGAATAAGGGGATGGAAATCAGGTGAAGGAAAAGGAAGAAGAAGGAGGGGAAGAAGGAGGGGGGGGGAGAATAAGGGGATGGAAAGCAGGAGAAGGAAAAGGAAGAAGAAGGAGGGGAAGGAGGAGGGGGAGGAGAATAAGGGGATGGAAATCAGGTGAAGGAAAAGGAAGAAGAAGGAGGGGAAGAAGGAGGGGGAGGAGAATAAGGGGATGGAAATCGGGAGAAGGAAAAGGAAGAAGAAGGAGGGGAAGAAGGAGGGGGAGGAGAATAAGGGGATGGAAATCAGGAGAAGGAAAAGGAAGAAGAAGGAGGGGAAGAAGGAGGGGGAGGAGAATAAGGGGATGGAAATCGGGAGAAGGAAAAGGAAGAAGAAGGAGGGGAAGAAGGAGGGGGAGGAGAATAAGGGGATGGAAATCAGGAGAAGGAAAAGGAAGAAGAAGGAGGGGAAGAAGGAGGGGGAGGAGAATAAGGGGATCGAAATCAGGAGAAGAAAAGGAAGAAGAAGGAGGGGAAGAAGGAGGGGGAGGAGAATAAGGAGATGGAAATCAGGTGAAGGAAAAGGAAGAAGAAGGAGGGGAAGAAGGAGGGGGGGGGAGAATAAGGGGATGGAAAGCAGGAGAAGGAAAAGGAAGAAGAAGGAGGGGAAGGAGGAGGGGGAGGAGAATAAGGGGATGGAAATCAGGTGAAGGAAAAGGAAGAAGAAGGAGGGGAAGAAGGAGGGGGAGGAGAATAAGGGGATGGAAATCGGGAGAAGGAAAAGGAAGAAGAAGGAGGGGAAGAAGGAGGGGGAGGAGAATAAGGGGATGGAAATCAGGAGAAGGAAAAGGAAGAAGAAGGAGGGGAAGAAGGAGGGGGAGGAGAATAAGGGGATCGAAATCAGGAGAAGAAAAGGAAGAAGAAGGAGGGGAAGAAGGAGGGGGAGGAGAATAAGGGGATGGAAATCAGGAGAAGGAAAAGGAAGAAGAAGGAGGGGAAGAAGGAGGGGGAGGAGAATAAGGAGATGGAAATCAGGAGAAGGAAAAGGAAGAAGAAGGAGGGGAAGAAGGAGGGGGAGGAGAATAAGGGGATCGAAATCAGGAGAAGAAAAGGAAGAAGAAGGAGGGGAAGAAGGAGGGGGAGGAGAATAAGGGGATGGAAATCAGGAGAAGGAAAAGGAAGAAGAAGGAGGGGAAGAAGGAGGGGGAGGAGAATAAGGAGATGGAAATCAGGAGAAGGAAAAGGAAGAAGAAGGAGGGGAAGAAGGAGGGGGAGGAGAATAAGGGATGGAAATCGGGAGAAGGAAAAGGAAGAAGAAGGAGGGGAAGAAGGAGGGGGAGGAGAATAAGGGGATGGAAATCGGGAGTTGAAAAGGAAGAAGAAGGAGGGGAAGAAGGAGGGGGGAGGAGAATAAGGGGATGGAAATCAGGAGAAGGAAAAAGGAAGAAGGAGGAGGAGAAGAAGGAGAGGAAGAAATGGGGGAAGGGGAAGAAGGAGTGAAATGTTGGTACATCTTAATTTAGTTTATTTACAAAGCTCTTACTTTGGGGAGACATGCAACTCTAAAACCAAAGGTTCCATTTAAACTAACCTTTCTGCAACCCTCCATATAATACAATATGACCCAGGCCAGGATTGCAAACGTTTGCCACCTAATAGAACCTCACAGACAATGTTAAAAGGTCACGATTTCCGTCGTGTTCCCTGGCCTGGTAGAGCCTTCAGATTAGACCCATTGTGTCTATTTCCCTCCCTCCTCCTCAGACCTGTGGATGGAGCAGCTGTGATGATCCTGCTCTGCGGGAATCTGTATCGCAGGACAGCCATGTAATCTCTCCACAATGCATAATGAAAACCGCCTGTGATTGATGCATAGCAGGAGAGAGAAGAAATCCCGCGTGTTAGATGTAATTTAGCATCTGCTCCAGCCGGGATTATCTCGGGGGAGGCTGCGGCATGGTGGTGGGTCACCCCTGTCTGGGCTCAGCCAGATTTCATCACCTTCATCATATTTACATGTAAGGAGAGGGCATTTATAGCATTCACCAACATCTCAGTGTCTGTTCACAACTATTACCAAACCTTTATACATTCATGTCTAACCCTAACCACTCTGCATGCCTGCCCATAACCCTGGCCTTCACATTATTGCCAACCCTGACCTGCCCCTTTCATGCCTAACCCTAACCACTCTGCATGCCTGCCCATAACCCTGGCCTTCACATTATTGCCAACCCTGACCTGCCCCTTTCATGCCTAACCCTAACCACTCTGCATGCTTGCCCATAACCCTGGCCTTCCCATTATTGCCAACCCTGACCTGTCCCTTTCATGCCTAACCCTAACCACTCTGCATGCTTGCCCATAACCCTGGCCTTCCCATTATTGCCAACCCTGACCTGTCCCTTTCATGCCTAACCCTAACCACTCTGCATGCCTGCCCATATCCCTGGCCTTCCCATTATTGTCAACCCTGACCTGTCCCTTTCATGCCTAACCCTAACCACTCTGCATGCCTGCCCATAACCCTGGCCTTCACATTACTGCCAACCCCGACCTGCCCCTTTCATGCCTAACCCTAACCACTCTGCATGCCTGCCCATAACCCTGGCCTTCACATTATTGTCAACCCCGACCAGCCCCTTTCATGCCTAACCTTAACCACTCTGCATGCTTGCCCATAACCCTGGCCTTCCCATTATTGCCAACCCTGACCTGTCCCTTTCATGCCTAACCCTAACCACTCTGCATGCCTGCCCATATCCCTGGCCTTCCCATTATTGCCAACCCTGACCTGTCCCTTTCATGCCTAACCCTAACCACTCTGCATGCCTGCCCATATCCCTGGCCTTCCCATTATTGCCAACCCTGACCTGTCCCTTTCATGCCTAACCGTAACCACTCTGCATGCCTGCCCATAACCCTGGCCTTCACATTATTGCCAACCCCGACCTGCCCCTTTCATGCCTAACCCAAACAACTCTGCATGCTTGCCCATAACCCTGGCCTTCCCATTATTGCCAACCCCGACCTGCCCCTTTCATGCCTAACCCTAACCACTCTGCATGCCTGCCCATAACCCTGGCCTTCACATTATTGTCAACCGTGACCTGCCCCTTTCATGCCTAACCCTAACCACTCTGCATGCCTGCCCATAACCCTGGCCTTCACATTATTGCCAACCCCGACCTGCCCCTTTCATGCCTAACCCTAACCACTCTGCATGCTTGCCCATAACCCTGGCCTTCCCATTATTGCCAACCCTGACCTGTCCCTTTCATGCCTAACCCTAACCACTCTGCATGCCTGCCCATATCCCTGGCCTTCCCATTATTGCCAACCCTGACCTGTCCCTTTCATGCCTAACCCTAACCACTCTGCATGCCTGCCCATAACCCTGGCCTTCACATTATTGTCAACCCTGACCTGTCCCTCTCATGCCTAACCCTAACCACTCTGCATGCCTGTCCATAACCCTGGCCTTCACATTATTGCCAACCCCGACCTGCCCCTTTCATGCCTAACCCTAACCACTCTGCATGCCTGCCCATAACCCTGGCCTTCACATTATTGCCAACCCTGTCCTGTCCCTTTCATGCCTAACCCTAACCACTCTGCATGCCTGCCCATAACCCTGGCCTTCCCATTATTGTCAACCCTGACCTGTCCCTTTCATGCCTAACCCTAACCACTCTGCATGCTTGCCGATAACCCTGGCCTTCACATTGTCAACCCTGACCTGCCCCTCTCATGCCTAACCCTAACCACTCTGCATGCCTGCCGATAACCCTGGCCTTCACCTTGTCAACCCTGACCTGCCCCTTTCATGCCTAACCCTAACGTCACCTCGAAGTTCCTTCTGTCATTGCTAGCCCTAACCTTGTCCTCATTCCTAACCCTAACTTCTCCACATACCTACCCCTAACCCTGGCCTCTCAAATTATTGCCAACCCTGACCTGCCCCTCTCAAGCCTAACTCTAAACTCTATTCATGTCTACTACACCTAACCCTGGCCCACGAGTCCTGCATTATTGCCAACCCTTTCTTCACCCTTTCATGCCTAACCCTAACCCTGGCCTCCCTGCTTTTTTGCCAACCTTTACCTGCCCCTCTCATGCCTAATCCAAATCTCTACTCATGCCTACCCCTAACCGTGGTCTACCTAATTTATTGAAAACCCTTACCTGCCCCTTTCAGGCCTAAACCCAACCTTTATTTATACTTAACACTAAGTTCCTTCTTTCATGGTCATCTCTCCTCATGTCTAGCCCTAATCTAACCCTAATCTCTAAACATGCTTAACACGATTTTTGCAGTGACTTTTTACATGACGGGCTTCTTTTTCACAACAAATGATCATTTACGTGATATCACATAAGGCAGAGGTGCTCGGCAACGCTACAGACCCGACATTGCATTCTCCAATTTATTACCTGATGAAGCAGAACAGTGACCTGAGAAACGCATAGCACGTTTGGAGTATCTGATAAATGTCACTGTGATTTATAGTAACGTCTCACTGTCTGTTTTACCTACGAGGGAGGTAAGTCCACCAATTTTCCCCCTTTTTAAATGGATTTTAAAACGTTTTTATCCTCGTTGGCGCATCTGTTTACATATCAGCAAAAAGTGATATCACATAACATGGCTTAACGAAAATTCGTGCAACAAATGCAACCGCCATGTTGTAACACTGAACGAGCGATCCAACGTTCAGATCCCCATTGACCTTCGCATAAATGTTACCTCGATTGTTGGTTCGTCGGCACTGGTCCCCGATCCATCTTCAATCTTCATGTGGGTACCTAGCTTTAGGCCCGCGGCACCGCAGTTCCCCACCTCTGCCCAAGACTGGCCTAGGATCAGCCATTTATCTGAAGCTCACACTTTGGACTCGCGTTCCATTACCTGCAACCTCTTACGCTCGTTCTCCGCCTATAGAAAACCCACCTTGATCAGGGGAGTCCTTTTATCAGCTCAGTGCTTTCAGCCCCATTGCCTGCCACTACAGGTCCCCTTCAGAGGCTGTATGGGAAGTCTAGTATACATGTACGCCTAGTTTCCCGGTAATTAAATGTGCATTATCCATACTCATCGGCCGCCATCTCTCTATGCCATACTTCAATCGTTTAAAAACGCTGCAGCCTTTTCTGACTCTGCCTCTCCTTCCTCCTCAGTAATTGTGAAGTGCTTCGAGTCTAATGGGGGGAAGGGGTGGTATATGAGGGAAAATGTTTCTGGTATTATTAAAATCAGGCAGCCAGTGCATAATTATAAGGCTGTTTCTCATATTTACTGCAAAGCACAATATCTTTCATATGCAATGTATGCATTTATGGATAAATACAGAGGACCATGTGACCCGCTAGAAAGGAAATCTAAAGGCACAGAAGACTACATGCATGGATGAGATGTGCATTGCTCTATGCCTTTTAGTGCTTTTTGGTGTGTATGACTTCCTAGGTACACATAGAGAATACAATCTATAGCCACAGGTATAATGTATAGCAGTGGCGTAGCTAATGAGCTGTGGGCCCCGATGCAAGTTTTACAATGGGGCCCCCAAGCACTCTATACATAACAATTGACACGGTGCACTAAAACCTGCCAAGGACAATTACAGTGTCAGAGGTGCAAGAAGGGAATGGGGAACAGTTTGTTAGTGATCACTACTATTCTAGGTATCCATAGAAGGGATTATTACCAGCACAGGACCAATAGAGAGCTAATACTGTAGTTGAGGGAGGGCCCTTTGGGGCCCCTCTGGCCCAAGGGCCCCGATGCGGTGGCTACCTCTGCACCCCCTATTGCTACGCCCCTGATGTATAGGGAAATACTGACCAATAAGCAGGATTTTTTGAAGGACAATATGAGATTATCAAAGCCAAAGTTTCTGATTTCATTCCCTCAATAAACTACTTGTCCAGCTGTCATACTGATGCTTTGGCTTTAGTGGTATGTAAGCCACACCTGGAACAAGCATGCAGCCAGCAGAGTCACACCTGGAACAAGCACGCAGCCAGCGGATTCACACCTGGAACAAGCATGCAGCCAGCGGAGTCACACCTGGAACAAGCATGCAGCCAGCGGAGTCACACCTGGAACAAGCATGCAGCCAGCAGAGTCACACGAGGAACAAGCATGCAGCCAGGGGAGTCACACCAGGAACAAGCATGCAGCCAGCAGAGTCACACGAGGAACAAGCATGCAGCCAGGGGAGTCACACCTGGAACAAGCATGCAGCCAGCAGAGTCACACGAGGAACAAGCATGCAGCCAGCAGAGTCACACCTGGAACAAGCATGCAGCCAGCGGAGTCACACCTGGAACAAGCATGCAGCCAGCGGAGTCACACCTGTAACAAGCATGCAGCCAGCGGAGTCACACCTGGAACAAGCATGAAGCCAGTGGAGTCACACCTGGAACAAGCATGAAGCCAGTGGAGTCACACCTGGCACAAGCATGCAGCCAGCAGAGTCACACCTGGCACAAGCATGCAGCCAGCAGAGGCACACCTGGAACAAGCATGCAGCCAGCGGAGTCACACGAGGAACAAGCATGCAGCCAGTGCAGTCACACCTGGAACAAGCATGCAGCCAGCAGAGTCACACCTGGCACAAGCATGCAGCCAGCAGAGTCACACCTGGCACAAGCATGCAGCCTGCAGAGTCACACCTGGAACAAGCATGCAGCCAGCAGAGTCACACCTGGAACAAGCATGCAGCCAGCAGAGTCACACCTGGAACAAGCATGCAGCCAGCAGAGGCACACCTGGAACAAGCACGCGGCCAGCGGAGTCACACCTGGAACAAGCATGCAGCCAGCAGAGGCACACCTGGAACAAGCATGCAGCCAGCGGAGTCACACCTGGAACAAGCATGCAGCCAGCGGAGTCACACCTGGAACAAGCATGCAGCCAGCGGAGTCACAGCTGGAACAAGCACGCGGCCAGTGCAGTCACACCTGGAACAAGCACGCGGCCAGCGGAGTCACAACTGGCACAAGCATGCAGCCAGCAGAGTCACACCTGGAACAAGCATGCAGCCAGCAGAGTCACACCTGGAACAAGCATGCAGCCAGCGGAGTCACACCTGGAACAAGCATGCAGCCAGTGCAGTCACACCTGGAACAAGCATGCAGCCAGCAGAGTCACACCTGGCACAAGCATGCAGCCAGCAGAGTCACACCTGGCACAAGCACGCGGCCAGCGGAGTCACACCTGGAACAAGCATGCAGCCAGCAGAGTCACACCTGGAACAAGCATGCAGCCAGCAGAGTCACACCTGGAACAAGCATGCAGCCAGCGCAGTCACACCTGGAACAAGCATGCAGCCAGCAGAGTCACACCTGGCACAAGCACGCGGCCAGCGGAGTCACACCTGGAACAAGCATGCAGCCAGCAGAGTCACACCTGGAACAAGCATGCAGCCAGCGGAGTCACACCTGGAACAAGCATGCAGCCAGTGCAGTCACACCTGGAACAAGCATGCAGCCAGCAGAGTCACACCTGGCACAAGCATGCAGCCAGCAGAGTCACACGAGGAACAAGCATGCAGCCAGCAGAGTCACACCTGGAACAAGCATGCAGCCAGCAGAGTCACACCTGGAACAAGCATGCAGCCAGCAGAGTCACACCTGGAACAAGCATGCAGCCAGCGCAGTCACACCTGGAACAAGCATGCAGCCAGCAGAGTCACACCTGGAACAAGCATGCAGCCAGCAGAGTCACACCTGGAACAAGCATGCAGCCAGCGCAGTCACACCTGGAACAAGCATGCAGCCAGCAGAGTCACACCTGGCACAAGCACGCGGCCAGCGGAGTCACACCTGGAACAAGCATGCAGCCAGCAGAGTCACACCTGGAACAAGCATGCAGCCAGCGGAGTCACACCTGGAACAAGCATGCAGCCAGTGCAGTCACACCTGGAACAAGCATGCAGCCAGCAGAGTCACACCTGGCACAAGCATGCAGCCAGCAGAGTCACACGAGGAACAAGCATGCAGCCAGCAGAGTCACACCTGGAACAAGCATGCAGCCAGCAGAGTCACACCTGGAACAAGCATGCAGCCAGCAGAGTCACACCTGGAACAAGCATGCAGCCAGCGCAGTCACACCTGGAACAAGCATGCAGCCAGTGGAGTCACACCTGGAACAAGCATGCAGCCAGTGGAGTCACACCTGGAACAAGCATGCAGCCAGTGGAGTCACACCTGGAACAAGGGCAGCCTACCTGATGATCTAAGCCTATAAGCTTGAAAGAAGAATTTAATGCACAAAACAGACAATGGGCTTGATTCACAAAAGAATGCTAACTGTTAGCACGGCCGTTTACGCGTGAATTTTCGCATCGCGCGCGATCGCGAATTGTCGCACGAAACGAATTTTCAATATCGCTTTTGCACAAAAAATCGCATTAGCGCGCGAAAACGTTAGCGTTTCGTGCGAAAATTCGCAAGCGCGCGCAATGCGAAAATTCACGCGAAAACGGCCGTGCTAACAGTTAGCACGGCCGTGAATTTTCGCATTGCGCGCGCTTGAGAATTTTCGCACGGAACGCTAACGTTTTCGAGCGCAAACGTGATTTTTTGCGCAAAAGCGATTTTGAAAATTTTGTGAATCAAGCCCACTGCGTTTCGTGGGCTATAATCCCACGTCTTCAGGTCAATGGCGTGCCTGAACAGCGATAAACACTATGGAAGAAGTCACAGTGGCCACACGGTTAATGGAAGTCACTGGGGGAGGCGGGTCTTCCTCAAAGTTTTTCCATTAGGGCCCATGATGTGTAGTTATTCTCAATAGCCCTAAATATTGCAACTGCCAATTCTAAAGCTAGAGATACTTTGCTTGTTTTTTTCTCTATCTGGTCAAAGATGGTTATGGAAACCGATACTGAAGCCCTGTCGTCCTCATCCGTACGACACTGCATCAAAACTTGCAACACTTGCCAATCATAACAACAGGTAAAGGTCTAAAGGTTCACATTCTGGATACTTGCATCTTCTTAATAACTTTTTCATTTATTTGTTTTTGTATGGAATTTCAGGAATAAAATAATTATTTCAAAAACAAAATCACTATTATTATTGTTGTTTTTTTATTATGTCTTATTACTAAGAAGTGCATGATATGACATGCTGTTTTTGGAGGGCTTTGTTTTGCTTTAATAATAATTCTGTAGAAATGCAGATGTAAATAATCCAGGCAAGTGATCGATTTCCGCTTTTATGTGCCTGATAGATTTCCGGGCCCTGATGGTCGATGGATAAAAGCAATGTTTGTTCAGAGTGACAGGTAACGACAGTGATTATCCCGGGAGTAATACAAGAGCTGTGAATAATTTAGCAGTTGGACGGGGTTAACTATACCCCTGGGATATGTCAGGTCTTTGTGCCGCGTCCGCAGAGACGAGGCGCGTGTTAGAGATCACCGCCCGCGAGGGTTAGCCCCAATGAAGGTATATTGTTGAGAAACAAGAAACAATACTGTTATGGAATAAACAATAAGTGTCAGCACCAAGGCAGAAGGCGACCGCAGCCGAGAAGGACAATGTCCAAAAGTCCACACAAGCAATAAATATACAAAGTCAGCGCAGGTCTATAGTAATACAGCTTTCGTCATTTTCTGGTATACAGGATCTTCGAACAAAAAGGTAAAGAAGCAACGCTTACCAGATCCCAACAACCCACATTATAAGGTTGTAAACGAATTTGATAGATGGTCCTCAGTACTCTCAGATGGTGTTATTTCGCCAGCGATGTCACCCGCCACAGATTCCTCCGGAATATAGTAGATATCCTGAGGTCACAAAGACTCACCAGAGGGGAGTCCAGTAGGATAGTGACATGAAAGAGATATACGGCACATCTAAGTGTAAACCGTCTTTATTACATAACAAGTAAAACAATTAGTAAAAATAAAAAAGAGAACTCACATACGGGGCCCGTGCACTGGGAACCCTGAAAAAGTAGCGCGCATAAAATGGTCAATAGAAGACCTCAGATGTAATGGTGCCGTTTCTCCCCTGATGACGCAAGATTGCGAAACCGGTCGGGAAGGCGATAGGCGGCACCATTACATCTGAGGTCTTCTATTGACCATTTTATGCGCGCTACATATCAGAAAATGGCGAAAGCTGTGTTATAATACTGTTATGGAATTCAGCAAGTCCTGGAGCGTGCGTTCACAGTGTGCCGTGACATCACACGAAAACCCGCGTGTGATCTCCCTGCCCCATACACTGGCATGAGCATGTTCATATCGTAGCACTTTAAATAAACTGATGAGACAAACAATTGTATCTATCTTCCTTCTCCTAAAAATGACTTTTTAAGATATTCCACAGTTTTATTTTATATTTAAATCTACTTTTCAAGTGTTTACTTTTTCATTGTTTCTGCTCAGTGACACATTCATTGAAGTATGCCAGAGCTACAATCTATGAACTATTGACCCATTTTATCTCTTTTCTGCTCTCAGAAACCATTTTCTGCCAGGAAAGTGTGTTATGGTTATAATTCCTTATCAGTGACGGTTACACTGTTGTCCGACCCAGACAGAAACTGTCACTTGCATACCTGATCTTTAAACCTTTCAGACAGAGAAAGAAAAAAAGCAACACATCATAAGTTATTAGTGTGCTTGCAACTGTACATGGACATGTCTTTCTCATCATGTCACCTCGGTTGTCCTTTAAAGCAAGTCTGAAGCATAAATAAAAATAGAAAAGAGATACTCACCTAAGGAGAGGGAAGGCTCTGGGTCCTATAGAATGTTCCTGTGCTCCTGCCGGTCTCCTTGTTCCCCTGCAGGCTCCTCTGTTTGAATCTCCAGCCGTGGGGGACTTCAGCAGTCTCCGGAAGCACTCAGGCTCCCAAAGGCAGGCGGCTTTGTACTGCGCACGGGAGTGTGCCAGAGAGAGCGCTCGCGTGTGCGCAGTATGGAGTAGCCCATCTTCGGCAGCCCGAGTGCTTCCCAAGCCCACCAGAAGTGGAAGAGAGCAGTCCATGACCGAACGACCATAGACTGCTAATGGGGGAGCCTGCGGGGGAACGCAGACACCGGGAGGAGACCAGGAAGGCTCTATAGGACCCAGGGCTGGATTTCAATTTCTTACCGCCCAAGGCCAACTATCACCAGACCCAATCCAAGCACAGCTGTCCTGCATTAGAGTTTGCAGATAGCAGCGGGGGACCAGGGATGGATTGGGTCTGGCTGCATCTATGCCTCCTATGCAGTGTGTTTACTGGAGCGGACGGCATCAGAAAGTTAGTGTTGCCTCGCACTCACTACCGGATCAAACCTTAAGGGGGAGTGCTACCATTGAAAAAGAAGAATGATGCACTCTCAGGAAGCTGGCACATCCAATATGTATCTTTATTCAGTTTGTTTATAAAAACGCCAATATTTTGGAGCCATTTGGGACCCCTTTATCAAGGCAGCATTTGCTCGTAGACAATCATCTGACTGCCGCAATGTTTTAATCAATTTTTATCAAATTGAAGAGAATGGGAGTCAGAGCTCCTCTCAGCACTCGCAGGATGTTGTCCACCCCCACTTTACTGCCCCTCACTCAGCCGCCCCTAAACAAGGCTGAATTTCTGGTGCCCTAGGCCATGGCCTATGTGGCCTTGCCAGAAATCCGGCCCTGATAGGACCCAGAGCCTCCCCTCTTCTTAGGGGAGTATCCGTTTTATTTTTATTTTCCCTTCAGACTCCCTTTAACGGATCCCGCTACTCCAATGTGGTGTCTGCAGTCCGTTCCTGGATACTGCGAGTAAACATAACATGTGTGGCTATAGCAGATGACTGTCACACCGTCACACAATGCCGCAGCTCCACCAGCATCACCTCTTTGCTGATGGCACATAGATGTCCCAACATCCGTGGCCGCAATCTGTATACCAACCAGATGAGATTCAGTAAAAAAGAACATCAGGGGAAGTGCACATACACGTACAATCGCTGTGAACATTAAGGGCCCTTTCACACTGCAGCGGTGTGGCACATTGCCATACTGCTACCGCAGCCCAATAACAGTCTATGGGGAAGTTCATACTTCCCACGTTGTGGTACGCTGCGGCGGAAATGCTGGATGTAACGCTAGCGCTTACCTACGTTACCGCGGGGCCACTGCGGCAAACTGCGTCAGGCCGTCAGCCTGAAAGTCATGCTAAAATCTATTAACCCTTCGCACTCTCGCATGCAAATATTCAAACAAATGCATTCACAGATTCACTCATCCAGGCACAACTGTTATCCCTACAGCTAAGTTAAAAGCCGGGGTCTTAGTTCACAGAAGAATGCATTCTTATGCTTAGTCACCTATACTGCGTAGAAGTACCCAGGTAAACATAGGTGTCCTAACTCTGGCCCTATAACATGCATAGTGCAGACATGCAAACACATCCATTGCATCAAACCTATCAATGGATTAGGAGCACACATCCTGACATCCTCTCCTGGGACAGACCGTGCATCTTACCAATTGCACAAGGGAGCTAACGTAATGTATCCATGCGCACCATGCACATACACCAGCATAAGCTGTGTGCATGCTGACAAACACATACAGGGGAAGGAGGGAGTGCACTGAATTAGACCCTAGCCACAGGGGTCAGTAACATGTCTGCACTATGCATGTTACAGGGCCAGAGTTAGGACACCTATGTTTACCTGGGTACTTCTGCGCAGTATAGGTGACTAAGCATAAGAATGCATTCGTCTGTGAACTAAGACCCCGGCTTTTAACTTAGCTGTAGGGATAACAGTTGTGTCTGGATTAGTGAATCTGTGAATGCATTTGTTTGAACATTTGCATGCGAGAGTGCGAAGGGTTAATAGATTTTTGCTGTTTCCTAGCCACACCCCCTTCAGCACCTCCCTTTCCTTAATAACTTATTTAATGTCCTAACTAGAGGCGATGTGCCTGGATATATGTATTTTTTCTTGAAAGTCATGTCAGTCTCGGGCGACGCAGGGTTCTATAAACACATTGGCATTGCGATGTAGCGGCGCACGTGCGTGGAAGCGTATTTTTACAATACGCCTCTGTGCACTTTGGCATAACCAAAACAGAAAGTGACCACAAGCGCACGTCCTGTTTGGCCGGTGGCCAGACAGGGAACACTGTGTACTAACGCTGTGTTCCCTGAAGGCCTGATTTTTGGCGGTGCGTGCTGCACCACTACTCTGATGCCCAGGCCTGGATTTACCTCACAAGAGCCTATAGGCACAGATGTCCTGGCACCCTAGACTCCGCCCTCCATGAACCTACAAACCCCCACCGAACCGCACCGCAAGTGTGCTGGCTGTCCCAGCTGTCACTTCCTCCTTACTTCCCATGCCCGTCATAGGTAGCTACCGGTGTCCCTTAGTATTAGGTAGCTAGAGGTTCCCCCGACTGATGGAAGATCTCATCAGTGGAATGCGGAGAGCAGGGTGAGTGACCTCTCATTTACACTTTACTCGGGACTCTACATAGGGAAGGATGGAGGGAGGCACTGGGGAGGGGAGTGAGCCGCCTCTCCATTATTAGGCGCCAGTTGGCACGTGCCTACAATGCCTTATGGTAAATCAGGCCCAGCTGATACCAATTTGTAGTGTTAAACCAGCCTAAACTGTAACCTGCCCCCACATCTCAAGTCAGTGAGATGAACTGCTACAGTCTAACAAGATCTTACAAGATAAAGTTATTCAAGACAACCTAGTCCTACGCACCAATATACCGTATATACTCGCATACAAGCCGAATTTTTGACCCCCAAAAAGGGGGTCAAAAGTTGGGGGGTCGGCTTGTATGCGAGTCTTCCCTGGTGGTCTAGTGGTTAGTGGTGGGTGGTGGGTGGTCGGGTGGTCCGCGCCCCGCTCCCCCCCCTCCCCGCTCCCCCCGCGGCCTCCGCTGCTATTTTACCTTCTTAGACAGCGGCCGCTTCCTAATCCGCGTTCCTCTTATTTCTCAGAGTGTCAGTGTATCACAGCAGCGCGCCCGGCGCTGCTGCTGTGACGATGCAGGGGGCAGGAAAGAGCGGTTCCCTTGGTAACGGCGATACAGATCGCCGCTATAGGGAGCCGCGCTCTTTCCTGCCCCCTGCATCGTCACAGCAGCAGCGCCCGGCGCGCTGCTGTGATACACTGCACTGACACTCTGAGAAAGAAGAGGAACGCGGATTAGGAAGCGGCCGCTGTCTAAGAAGGTAATAGCAGCAGCGGCGGCCGCGGGGGGAGCACTACCCACCTATGCTGGGCACTATACTGGCTAAACTGGGCACTATACTAGCTAAACTGGGCACTATACTAGCTAAACTGGGCACTATACTAGCTAAACTGGGCACTACACTAGCTAAACTGGGCACTACACTAGCTAAACTGGGCACTATACTGGCTAAACTGGGCACTATACTGGCTAAACTGGGCACTTTACTAGCCATACTGGGGCACTATACTAGCTAAACTGGGCACTATACTGGCTAAACTGGGCACTATACTAGCTAAACTGGGCACTATACTGGCTAAACTGGGCACTTTACTAGCTAAACTGGGGCACTATACTAGCTAAACTGGGGCACTATACTGGCTAAACTGGGCACTATACTGGCTAAACTGGGCACTATACTAGCTAAACTGGGCACTATACTAGCTAAACTGGGCACTATACTGGCTAAACTGGGCACTTTACTAGCCATACTGGGGCACTATACTAGCTAAACTGGGCACTATACTAGCTAAACTGAGGCACTACCTACCTATACTGGGCACTATACTGGCTATACTGGGCACTTTACTAGCTATACTGGGCACTATACTAGCTATACTGGACACTACCTACCTATACTGGGCACTATACTAGCTATATTGGGACACACTGGGGGGCTGCACCAATCCAGCATTTCCTACCCCCGGCTTATATGGGGGTCAATCATTTTTCCCTGTTTTTTCAGGGAAAAGTTGGGGGGTCGGCTTATATGCGGGTCGGCTTATATGCGAGTATATACGGTAATCTCTTTACAGTAATGTCTCTTCAGACGTGAAGTCCGGGTCTATGTATACTCAGGAATAGGTAGATTAGCCTTTAAACCATTTTAGATAATTTATTTATAAAAGTAGAAAGAAGGCATTATAAGATTATTACAGAAAAATGTAATGACTAACAAACTGAATGAACATGATGTAGCCAGCAGTCAAAGGATACCCGAAGTGACATGATGAGATAGACATGTGTATGTACAGTGCCAAGCACACAAATAACTATGCTGTGTTCCTTTTTTCTTTCTCTACCTGAAAGAGTTAAATATCAGGCATGTAAGTGGCTGACTCAGTCCTGACTCAGACAGGATGTGACTATAGTGTGACCCTCACTGATAAGAAATCGCAACTATAAAACACTTTCCTAGAAGAAAATGGCTTCTGAGAGCAAGAAAGAGATAAAAAGGGGAATTTCTTATCAGTGAGGGTCACACTATAGTCACTTCCTGTCTGAGTCAGGACTGAGTCAGCCACTTACATACCTGATATTTAACTCTTTTAGGCAGAGAAAGAAAAAAAGTAACACAGCCTAGTTATTAGTGTGCCTGGCACTGTACATACACATGTCTATCTCATCATGTCACATGTCACTTCGGGTATCCTGTAAGATAAAATGGAAATAAGGTAGAATAAAACTTAGAGCAGTCTGGGAGACCACCAGGTATATTTTCAAGCATTCTGCAGAGATCACCTGACAGGACTAAAGATGTCTCCACCAGTGATAGATGTCAGAATGTAAATCAGGGAGAGGGAAGATCTTACAATGGGCAAACACTGACTAAATTATCTATAAATGAATATTGTAAAAAATAATTAATTTTATTCATAACATTATTTTCACTACAGGTCCTCTTTAAGACGTCGTTTGCGTTTTACATTTTTAAGCGGGATCTGAACGATGAGTCGTTCCTTTCTCCCCGGTTGACGTGGCTCCTGTCTTACATACACTGCTCAGATTCCGGGTGTATTCATGGCCTGTCAGCGGTGATAAAATGGCCACTCAGACGCTCGTCATCCTCCAGATCAGAGCTGAATACATGAAAGAATAGCGGCGGCCGGCATGTAACACGGCTCCTTCTGTTCTGTACTCCGAGCCTTCACATGTGACTGCTGCACTCAGAGTCCCCGCAGAGACAACTAGCAGAGTTCACTAGCACAGGAATGTGCAGAGACGACAGAACAAATGCTCATCTATCCAGCTATCCATACCTCCCAACTTTTTGAGATGAGAAAGAGGGACACTTAAGCCACGCCCCTACCACACCCCTGATCACGCCCCCATCCCACCCCTAGTGATGCATACCATAAATATTTCATGAGAAATATATGTTGTTTTATAATTCAAACCACACTGATCCTTTTCTATCCTGGTGCATTTTCCTTCATATTAACATTTTAAAATTAGTAATATATTAATTTAAAGGATGGGAATAAAGTTTAGAGTCAATCAAACACAGTTTTTAGTAGAGAAATGCATATATTTACATAAAAAGTCCTGAAAGAGGGACAAATGAGGAGGAAAGAGGGACAGAGGGACAGGGCTCCCAAAGAGGGACTGTCCCTCCAAAAAAGGGACAGTTGGGAGCTATGGCTATCTGACATGCCAAATGCAGTGTATAACTCCACCGGCCCCCTGCCAGGGACTAACAGGTAGCTTCTCCCACCAGCGGCGCAGCAATGGGGGGTGCAGAGGCCGGAATAGGTGAATTGAACGCTGGGTACGGCAGCCGTGCAATAGCCTGCAATGTTACATGTTAAATGTGGCAGTGGCGAAGCTAAGGAGCTGTGGGCCCTGGTGCAAGTTTTACATTGGGGCCCCCCAAGCATTCTATACATAACAATTGATACGGCGCACCAAAACCTGCCAATGGCAACTACAGTGTCAGAGGTGCAAGAAGGGGATGGGGAGGAGTTTGTTAATGATTACCACTATTCAAAGGATCTATAGAAGTGATTGTTATGAGCACAGGACCAATAGAGAGCTAATACTGTAGTTGAGGGAGGGCCCTTCGGGGCCCCTCTGGTCCAAGGGCCCCGATGCGGTCGTGACCTCTGCAACCCCTATTGCCACGCCCCTACATTGTGGTTACAGGGCGCTGAGGTGGTTAGTTAGACGCCCGATACTAGCTGAGCGGCTACCACTAGCCAATTGGTTACTACTTGGTTCGCACTTTCAGGTTATACTAGCCAACTTACTATTTTTAGCCAAATGGCTAGTGCTTCGGTTAGTAGTTATTTGGTGGGGGGGAGGTGTATTTTAGGAACTAGTGTTAAGCATTAGAAAAAGGGGTAGTGTGAGAATAGGGGACCAGGTATGTCGATATAAAGTATAAGTAATGCAATATTACCAATATTTTAATTATTGTCATGAAAATAGTACTGCCATTACATGCACTTTGCAGAGGCTGTGACCACACTGGGGCCCTTTAATCAGAGGGGCCCTCCTTCAACCACTGCTTTGAATATTGGTAAACATTAACACTGATTCCACCTCTCTGACAGCTGTCCCCTCCCCAGCTTGCACCTCTCTGACACTGCAGCTGTCCCCTCCCCTGCTTACACCTCTCTGACACTACAGCTGTACCCTCCCCTGCTTACACCTCTTTAATATTACAGCTGTCCCCTCCCCTGCGTACACCTCTCTGAAACTGTGGCTGCCCCCTCCCCTGCTTACACCTCTTTGATATTACAGCTGTCCCCTCCCCAGCTTGCACCTCTCTGACACTACAGCTGTACCCTCCCCTGCTTACACCACTCTGAAACTGTGGCTGCCCCCTCCCCTGCTTACACCTCTCTGACATTACAGCTGTACCCTCCCCTGCTTACACCTCTCTGACACTACAGCTGTCCCCTCCCCAGCTTGCACCTCTCTGACACTACAGCTGTACCCTCCCTGCTTACACCACTCTGAAACTGTGGCTGCCCCCTCCCCTGCTTACACCTCTTTGATATTACAGCTGTCCCCTCCCCTGCTTACACCTCTCTGACACTACAGCTGTCCCCTCCCCAGCTTGCACCTCTCTGACACTACAGCTGTACCCTCCCCTGCTTACACCACTCTGAAACTGTGGCTGCCCCCTCCCCTGCTTACACCTCTCTGACATTACAGCTGTACCCTCCCCTGCTTACACCTCTCTGACACTACAGCTGTCCCCTCCCCAGCTTGCACCTCTCTGACACTACAGCTGTACCCTCCCCTGCTTACACCACTCTGAAACTGTGGCTGCCCCCTCCCCTGCTTACACCTCTCTGACATTACAGCTGTACCCTCCCCTGCTTACACCTCTTTGATATTACAGCTGTCCCCTCCCCTGCTTACACCTCTCTGACACTACAGCTGTTCCCTCCCCAGCTTGCACCTCTCGGACACTACAGCTGTACCCTCCCCTGCTTACACCACTCTTGCACTGTGGCTATCCTCTGCCCTGCGAGCACCTCTACTGTCCCCTCCCCTGCTTACTCCTCTTGGACACTGTGGCTATCCCCTCCCCTGCTTACACCTCTCTAACACCATGGCTGCCCCCTCCCCTGCTTAGTAGAATGTTATTAAAGGTAATGCATAAGAACTTTTTTTGTTTTATTTTTTCTTACAAAAAGGGAAACAAAGTTGTATTTTTTTTTTTGCGCCAGGTTACAGAACTTCTTCTCCACCTACATCTGCCTCCTCACTCCCATTTAGTCTTAAACAGTTTTCACATGTGCATACAGAAGGGAAGTTATTATGTCAGCTAAAGCCACACCTCCCTGCTGACTGATAGCCTATCATGGAAGTCAGGCTGTAGTAGGGAGGCGTTGCTTGAGACTAACTGTAAAGTAAGGTGGGGGAGCAGGCTGCTGAAGCTCCCCAAGGAAGATATGGAGAGCTACGAATCAATTAATCAATGCAACAGTTTTCTTTCTTTTGCAATTTTTTAACAAAGGCAACTTTAATTTTTTTAAAATAAAGATATATGAAATGCAAATTTTTTTATATCTAAATGTTATATATCTGCTTCGCTATAATGTTTTTAACCGGTGCTTTGTTTTTTGTTTTGTTTATCTTTTGCAGGCACGCCGCGCTTCAGGACTGGTCGCCTAGACAACTAGACGCCAGCCCATACTCCCCATCGATACCGCTGCGCAAGATGGAAAGGGGGAAATAGTGGCGGAGTCACCTGACCCTTTGAGGACCAATGAGGCTCCGTCTACTAGACGCTCCCGAAAGGGAGACGTAAGGAATCCCCGCAGACCAATCAGGCATGTCCTGTTAGACGTTCCCGAAAGGGTGACGTCACTGTCTGTCTGCGAATCAGCGGCTCGGGGCGGCGCTCGTCATTGGGCGCGCGCTCGGCGGTGGGGCGTTCAGGAAGTGCGGTAAGCCTACCATTCCTTATCTGAAAATGTATTTAATCATGTGCTTTGCCATTTTTGTGTGCTATTGTTGCCTCTGAAGAAGCAGTTTTATCTGTGAAACGGCTGTCAGGCTTTTGCAATAATCTGTCAGGAACCTTGGGGATGTATTAAAGGTGTTGTGTGCAGCATTTCCTGCTGGCTGGTGCCCGGTTCCCTATTTTGTTTCTCTTGTTACCACATTATATGCTGAATGATCCGGAGGCACAGCTTCTAACTCCTGCTACCCCCTTGGGTCTGCCCACCAGGGTATCTAGTGCCACTCTACGTGTCTACTCTTTACTGCAAGTTAAAAATGGGGTTTTAAGAGGCACTGTAGTCACATATAATAAAATGCAGTAAATTATTCAAGATACCCCCTTTTACTGTAATTATCCCGCTTTCAGCATCAGAAACACCTCCTTTATCTATATATAACTGCATATTGAATGTAGCCCCACCCTCCCAGTGATGCTTAGCCTATGCTGTTTAGCTATGCGGAGACCAGGTAGGTATCATTTTCACTGGCCTTTGAACTCTCAGTAAACAAACATTCAGCAGAGATCATCTGACAGGACTAAATTTGTCACCACCTGTGATAAATTTCAGAAAGTAAATCAAGGTAAGGAAAGATGTTACAATGGGCAAACACTGACTAAATGATTTATATTGCAAAATTAAAAAAATGGTATGTTATTTTCACGACGGTTTCTCTTGAATTACAGGCCAGGTTTGGTTGCAGGGACGCTGCTGTGTGTGGTGACAGCGAGTGTTGCCGGGAGACATGCTGATGAGCGCTGGGACCACCTCGGCCTCTCATTAGACCAGAGCTACATGATTGCTGCCGGATTTACGAGACGCTGAAGAAATTCTCCCTGAGATAAAATTGCCTTTTAGAGCTGTTAGAGGGAAGTATTGAGAGGAGGTTGAGATATCGGTCTCATGAGGTTTAATGCTCGGGGTGGACCTGAAACCTAGGATGAAATCTCGTAAATGAACCATTGTTGAGAGATAATTTCCGTCTGCGGTTCAAGTCTGCCGAGGAGAGGAGATGAACGGTCAATACTCTCTGTCTCCAGATTAAATTGCTGCATGGCCCAATCGTGGCAAATCAATCGCTCTGTGGCTGAAAAATCTCTCGCGTAACAGATTTCAGTAAAATGAATGTCATGAGAACACGTCTGAGATTGCTCGCAGCCTGATGCCGGGAGGGGGGGAAGGTAAGGTGCCCATACATGAAACGACGGTCTCCAGATCGATCTTCAGATAGGTCACTCTCTGATTCCGCCACACACTGTACACAGATTTCCATTAGATTTCATACAAATCTATTTGAAATTGTCCTAGCGCCCTGCCGCCTCCGCCTGATAGGCCACACCCCCATGTAATGTGCTTCCCGCCCAGCCCCTGGTCCCACAGGCTCACCTGCAACGCTGCCGCACTCCTCGCTGCCTCCTGCGTCTGGCGTGTTTTTCAATCGCCACCGCAAGCACCTGTGCCATGTGACCGAATGCAGTGACGTCAGTATGTGGGGCGGTGTCAAGGGGTGAAAACACTCACGATCAAAAAGACGCAGGAGGAGGGGAGGAGTTTCGGCACCTTAACAGGTGAGCCTTCAACACTAACCATGGGCCAATTCACTTGCGGAGAAATTGGCCAGGGGTCTGTGGGTTGTTGGGAAATCGAACGCTGTTACCCCGGGCCGGATTTATACTCTTTAACGCCCAAGGCCACTGTCAGCAGCTGCCCCCTCTAGTATAGGTTTCCAGATAACCCTCCCCCCCCTCCAGTTTAGATGACCCCTTCCCCCTTTCCTCTAGTATAAGAAGCCAGATGACCTTCCCCCCTTCTGTATAGATAGCCTGATGACCCACCTCCCTCCAGTATAGGTAGCCAGGTGACCCTTCCCACCCCCACCTCACTATTGCCTGCTGCCCATCCGCTCTTGATCCTGGGGTGCCCTAGGCCATGGCCTATGTGGCCTTGCCTTAAATCCGGCCCTGCTGTTACCGCCTCTCACCCAGAGCAGTCGCAGGAGGAGAAGCCGGCACTCGGTGGAGAGCTGAGCGGTGACAGGAGGCTGCACATCCCTGGACTCCGGCGGAGCAGGTGAAAAAACAGCATGGCTTCCATACGTATACTCAGGGCCGGTTCTAGACTCTTTGCTGGCTGAGGCAAACGTGTGAGGATGCCCTTCCTTCCCACTCTTCCCCCAATTTGGAATGATCACACAGCACCTGACAATTTACTCTGCTTCATTTAATGTTCCCACATGACATGCTGCAGCTCAACACAATAATAGCACACTGGCTGGCTGTGAGTCTGTGACAAACAAGCTGCTCACCCTCAGCCACTCCATTCCTCCTCAGTCAGGACAGCAGTGCCACCTCCTTCCTTCTGCTGTGCAAGTCACATGACACACTGCTGCTCTCCTGCCTCCCCCCTCCTCGCTCACTGTCAGACTCCCCACACAGCACAACAAGCTGCTTTTCCCAAATGATGCTCACCTTCCTCCCCCCTCCTCACTCACTGTCAGACTCCTCATACAGCACAACAAGCTGCTTTTCCCCAATGCTGCTCTCCTGCCTCCCCCCTCCTCACTCACTGTCAGACTCCTCATACAGCACAACAAGCTGCTTTTCCCCAATGCTGCTCTCCTGCCTCCCCCCTCCTCACTCACTGTCAGACTCCTCACACAGCACAACAAGCTGCTTTTCCCAAATGATGCTCTCCTGCCTCCCCCTCCTCACTCACTGTCAGACTCCTCACACAGCACAACTAGCTGCTTTTCCCCAATGATGACCTCTTCACCTCGCTCTTCTCCTGCGTCTCCTCCTACTCTGACTGCATGCCGTTAGTGTAAATACAGTGCAAACATGCTGCCCCTGTAATCTCTGTACCGGATGCAAGTGTTTCACCTTGCTTCATGAGATAGCCAGCCCTGCCTATACTCTGCAATGGGGGAAGCATAGGATGGGTGCAACCAGTGAAAGGGGGGGAGGGGGCACGAGACCACCATGGAAGCTTTATTGGGGGGGGGGGGGGGGGGAGAGAGAGAACTACACCACCAGGAAAGCAGACCCTAAATTACATTTCCCTCCGAGTTAATATGACTCGGAGGGGGAATAGTATTTATTGCCGCCCGTAATTTTTAGCGGCAGCAGGGTGACCAACTCTGAGGCAGTGTACATTTACATACGTCTTTATAGAGGGGGTGTGGCATGTAAAATTGGGGCAGGGCTAAAGATGTGGCAAGGGTGGGGCTTAGCATTCTCTTTTCCTGGCTCCAAACGTTTGTGAGGTATGCTATTATCCAGCCTGACCATTCCGTGCCATGTCACCGCCGACCATGACAACCAGGAAAGTAATGATGTAAGGGACACGTATACATTCCTGTTATTGTACCGTTCACATACACGCTGTGTTATTTAATTTAATATATTTGCAGAACGGACCTTGCGGGTTTCTTCAGCAATATACAGTTTTCATCAAAAGCGGAGTCTTCCTTTAGTTTAATATTTCTGTTTGAAGTACATGGAAGAGTAAACATGACGTTCGCCTCGGGGGAGACGGATGGTGATTAACAGACGCAGCACTTGCAAATAATAAATAAGTAAACAGCGCAATGCATAGGCAATGTAAATGAGTGTGCGTAACATTGCTAGAGATTGACACGTCACCGAGGAGAGTGACTGAAAGCTGTCAGCGCGTCAGGGAAAGGGCGATCTGCACAGGCGGGCGAGAGAGGAGGATGGGGGGGGGGGGGGGGGGTAAGAGGGGGAGAGACAGTCCTGGAATATAAATCTGCAAAATGTGTTATGAGTTCCATTAACTTACAGATTACCGGGATCGATTACAAGTGAACTGAGCGGTAATGGACCTCCACGTCATCACGCCGCCCGCTAAGCAGCATCGCACCGGCCGGTCCTGCGCATGTGCAGTTCAGAGTTAGAAAACCGCGCATGTGAGGCCAGCGTGATGACGTGGAGCGTCCCCGTTCAGGAAGAAACGGCCGACCTTCAGCCCGAAAGTCACCAGATCCAGAAGGACGCCAGGGGACCTCGCCGCCTACGGTGGGCTGGAGGAAGCCTCTAAGTACCAGTTTTATTTTTTTGGACTGCTCAGGGTGCCTTTAAAGGGCACCCGAAGTGAGAGACATATGAAGGCTGCCATATTTATTGCC